>NW_027457618.1:290000-307500 GCF_050624435.1 Tenrec ecaudatus
CTCTTGAGTTTGCATTGCAGAAAAAAGTAAATCAACTTACATGGACAATTAATGATATGTTACCTTCTTTTGCCATTTGATCATTTCTTGTTTATATGTTTTTCACCAAAACATTGCCAATTTTTCATAGAAATGATCACATCTAGTATTTTTATACGTTGCTCCTTGGCTGCCGGCAGGTGCTCATTCATTCAATAAGTATTGAATAGCTAATAACACGTTAGACCTTGGGGATGAAATCCTGAACAAGACAAAAATGATTTTATTTCTTCTAGTGAAGCTAACCGTATAGTAATAAATTCCAATGACTAAACATTCAATAATAAACCTGGGAACTGAGTATTAAAGTAGGAGAAGTGCAAGTTCTCTGGGAGGAAATAGACCAGGCTAAAAGACAACACACAGCCATCACGTCAATGTCTACTGATAGCAGCCCTATAGCTAGGGCAGGGAGACGTGCCCCGCACGTTTCTGAGACTATAACTTTTTATGGGAGCAGACAGTCTTGCTTTTTTTCCTGGAGTAAGTAGAAAACCCCGTTATCAAGTCGATGCCAACTCCCAACGATGGTATAGGACAGGTAGCACTGCTCTTGCGGGTTTCTAAGACTGTAACTCTTGACGGAGCAGCTGGGGTTACAGTTAGCATCCTGAGGCTGGTGGAAATGTCTCCTTCAACGAGACTGAGACCAAAAGGCTTACAGTCATCCTTGTCACTCTTCCTCCGGGACATGCCATGATCTGTTTGCCAGAAAACCTTGGGGATTCTAACTCTGCAAAAGAGCCAGATTCATCGCTTCTTTTGTCTCTGCCTTCTACCACTTCTACATCATTAATCTCTGATTTCTGCAATAGCCTCCTGCCTGCTCTCCTGCCTCTGCCTTTACAGAAGCATCCACTACATTCAATTCCAAATACACATACCTATTACTCGCTATTATTTACATAATATAAATTTCATTTCTGTCCATATCAATGGAATAAAAGCCATAATCTTTCTACTGGTCTAAGAGATTTCTTTAATTTCTCCTCCACCCCTCTGAAATATTTCTCCCATCACACTAGATCCTGTGATGGGAGGCTCTTCCTGCAGACCTGCCCAGTGCTTCCTTGGGACCCAAGAATGCGGTTCACTCTTTGAAATGGTTTTCTTCTAAGTATCCACTTGACTAGGTCCATTACTTCTTATAGTTCTTTTTCAAATGCCACTTTGTCACTGCTGTGTTTCCTGACAATTGCATAATTACATTTACTTACTGACCCATCCCAATTCTCCCTGTCTCTCCTGCTTAGCTAATTTTGTCCATAGTACTGAACATCAACTGTCATAGTGTGCAGTTCGTCACGCTCTCGCTCTCGCTCACGCTCTCGCTCTCGCTCACGCTCACGCTCTCGCTCACGCTCACGCTCTCGCTCTCGCTCTCGCTCTCGCTCACGCTCTCGCTCTCGCTCTCGCTCACGCTCTCGCTCTCGCTCACGCTCTCGCTCTCGCTCACGCTCTCGCTCTCGCTCACGCTCTCGCTCTCGCTCTCGCTCTCGCTCTCGCTCTCGCTCTCGCTCTCGCTCTCGCTCACGCTCTCGCTCTCGCTCTCGCTCTCGCTCTCGCTCTCGCTCTCGCTCACGCTCTCGCTCTCGCTCACGCTCTCGCTCTCGCTCACGCTCTCGCTCTCGCTCACGCTCTCGCTCACGCTCTCGCTCTCGCTCTCGCTCTCGCTCACGCTCTCGCTCTCGCTCACGCTCTCGCTCTCGCTCACGCTCTCGCTCTCGCTCACGCTCTCGCTCTCGCTCACGCTCTCGCTCTCGCTCACGCTCTCGCTCTCGCTCACGCTCTCGCTCTCGCTCACGCTCTCGCTCTCGCTCACGCTCTCGCTCTCGCTCACGCTCTCGCTCTCGCTCACGCTCTCGCTCTCGCTCTCGCTCTCGCTCTCGCTCTCGCTCTCGCTCTCGCTCTCGCTCTCGCTCACGCTCTCGCTCTCGCTCACGCTCTCGCTCACGCTCACGCTCTCGCTCACGCTCTCGCTCTCGCTCACGCTCTCGCTCTCGCTCACGCTCTCGCTCTCGCTCTCGCTCTCGCTCACGCTCTCGCTCTCGCTCACGCTCTCGCTCTCGCTCACGCTCTCGCTCTCGCTCTCGCTCTCGCTCTCGCTCTCGCTCTCGCTCTCGCTCTCGCTCACGCTCTCGCTCTCGCTCTCGCTCACGCTCTCGCTCTCGCTCTCGCTCTCGCTCTCGCTCTCGCTCACGCTCTCGCTCTCGCTCACGCTCTCGCTCTCGCTCACGCTCTCGCTCTCGCTCACGCTCTCGCTCTCGCTCACGCTCTCGCTCTCGCTCACGCTCTCGCTCTCGCTCACGCTCTCGCTCTCGCTCACGCTCTCGCTCTCGCTCACGCTCTCGCTCTCGCTCACGCTCTCGCTCTCGCTCACGCTCTCGCTCTCGCTCACGCTCTCGCTCTCGCTCACGCTCTCGCTCTCGCTCACGCTCTCGCTCTCGCTCACGCTCTCGCTCTCGCTCACGCTCTCGCTCTCGCTCACGCTCTCGCTCTCGCTCACGCTCTCGCTCTCGCTCACGCTCTCGCTCTCGCTCACGCTCTCGCTCTCGCTCACGCTCTCGCTCTCGCTCACGCTCTCGCTCTCGCTCACGCTCTCGCTCTCGCTCACGCTCTCGCTCTCGCTCACGCTCTCGCTCTCGCTCACGCTCTCGCTCTCGCTCACGCTCTCGCTCTCGCTCACCCTCTCGCTCTCGCTCACCCTCTCGCTCTCGCTCACGCTCTCGCTCTCGCTCACGCTCTCGCTCTCGCTCACGCTCTCGCTCTCGCTCACGCTCTCGCTCTCGCTCACGCTCTCGCTCTCGCTCACGCTCTCGCTCTCGCTCACGCTCTCGCTCTCGCTCACGCTCTCGCTCTCGCTCACGCTCTCGCTCTCGCTCACGCTCTCGCTGATTTAGGAGGCTCAGCACAAGGCTCTTGATTCATGTTTCACTCATGGTGGCTCTTTTTCCCCAAGAGTAATAAAACCCCATTTCTGATTCACAGCTAACGAAATGTCCACACTAAACAGTCCCACATTAGGGTTTATTTGCATGGCCCGATCACACGGGGTATCGTGTTCATTCGTTACATTGTTAGCAAATTATCCAGTCTCCTGGATAGATCACAACCACCTCACATTTGCATTCGCGGGTCTCTATGAATCAGCCTCAACTCAATGGCAATGAATTTTTTAGTTCGGTTAACCCAGTTAGTTGGCGAGAGTTACAGAGATTAAGGCTGGAAGATATCAAGTCATTCACTGCATTGCATTTGGCTGCTTTCAAAAACTAGCCCATGACAACTCCATGGGTCATAGCAGAATATTATTCAATATAGGGCTTAGGTCAAAGGGCACTGGAAATATACTATAACTATCACCGTGGGCTGAAGTACACCAATTATCATGAAATTGGTGCAGGATCAGGCAGAATTTCAGCATTTGTTCTGTTTTGCATGGGATCAGCATGTGTAAGGGCTGACCCAATGACAACTAACTGCAGCATATTGAAGCACTGCGTTAACTGAAATGCATAATCCCTAAAATTAAAGCATTATTGTTCTCACTAAAAGTAAGCACTTCCTTTATTCCCACCCCACCACACCCCGCTTTCTTAGTAGAAGGAGTGAGTGTTCCCTTCTTGCTTATGACATAAAGTAGAAAATTTCCATCCTGGACTTAGATTCAGCATCAGTAAAATCCATCTTATCTGTGCAAATTTCTCTCACCATTCTACTTTTCCAAGATTTCGATTGGGATTTTGATTAATAATGTATCTATTTAATCCTATATACAAGGTGAATAAAATGTGCATGGCTTTAAACCTCTTGAGTTTGCATTGCAGAAAAAAGTAAATCAACTTACATGGACAATTAATGATATGTTACCTTCTTTTGCCATTTGATCATTTCTTGTTTATATGTTTTTCACCAAAACATTGCCAATTTTTCATAGAAATGATCACATCTAGTATTTTTATACGTTGCTCCTTGGCTGCCGGCAGGTGCTCATTCATTCAATAAGTATTGAATAGCTAATAACACGTTAGACCTTGGGGATGAAATCCTGAACAAGACAAAAATGATTTTATTTCTTCTAGTGAAGCTAACCGTATAGTAATAAATTCCAATGACTAAACATTCAATAATAAACCTGGGAACTGAGTATTAAAGTAGGAGAAGTGCAAGTTCTCTGGGAGGAAATAGACCAGGCTAAAAGACAACACACAGCCATCACGTCAATGTCTACTGATAGCAGCCCTATAGCTAGGGCAGGGAGACGTGCCCCGCACGTTTCTGAGACTATAACTTTTTATGGGAGCAGACAGTCTTGCTTTTTTTCCTGGAGTAAGTAGAAAACCCCGTTATCAAGTCGATGCCAACTCCCAACGATGGTATAGGACAGGTAGCACTGCTCTTGCGGGTTTCTAAGACTGTAACTCTTGACGGAGCAGCTGGGGTTACAGTTAGCATCCTGAGGCTGGTGGAAATGTCTCCTTCAACGAGACTGAGACCAAAAGGCTTACAGTCATCCTTGTCACTCTTCCTCCGGGACATGCCATGATCTGTTTGCCAGAAAACCTTGGGGATTCTAACTCTGCAAAAGAGCCAGATTCATCGCTTCTTTTGTCTCTGCCTTCTACCACTTCTACATCATTAATCTCTGATTTCTGCAATAGCCTCCTGCCTGCTCTCCTGCCTCTGCCTTTACAGAAGCATCCACTACATTCAATTCCAAATACACATACCTATTACTCGCTATTATTTACATAATATAAATTTCATTTCTGTCCATATCAATGGAATAAAAGCCATAATCTTTCTACTGGTCTAAGAGATTTCTTTAATTTCTCCTCCACCCCTCTGAAATATTTCTCCCATCACACTAGATCCTGTGATGGGAGGCTCTTCCTGCAGACCTGCCCAGTGCTTCCTTGGGACCCAAGAATGCGGTTCACTCTTTGAAATGGTTTTCTTCTAAGTATCCACTTGACTAGGTCCATTACTTCTTATAGTTCTTTTTCAAATGCCACTTTGTCACTGCTGTGTTTCCTGACAATTGCATAATTACATTTACTTTCTGACCCATCCCAATTCTCCCTGTCTCTCCTGCTTAGCTAATTTTGTCCATAGTACTGAACATCAACTGTCATAGTGTGCAGTTCGTCACGCTCTCGCTCTCGCTCACGCTCTCGCTCTCGCTCACGCTCACGCTCTCGCTCACGCTCACGCTCTCGCTCTCGCTCTCGCTCACGCTCTCGCTCTCGCTCTCGCTCTCGCTCACGCTCTCGCTCTCGCTCACGCTCTCGCTCTCGCTCACGCTCTCGCTCTCGCTCACGCTCTCGCTCTCGCTCTCGCTCTCGCTCTCGCTCTCGCTCTCGCTCTCGCTCTCGCTCTCGCTCACGCTCTCGCTCTCGCTCTCGCTCTCGCTCTCGCTCTCGCTCTCGCTCACGCTCTCGCTCTCGCTCACGCTCTCGCTCTCGCTCTCGCTCTCGCTCTCGCTCACGCTCTCGCTCTCGCTCACGCTCTCGCTCACGCTCTCGCTCTCGCTCACGCTCTCGCTCTCGCTCACGCTCTCGCTCTCGCTCACGCTCTCGCTCTCGCTCACGCTCTCGCTCTCGCTCACGCTCTCGCTCTCGCTCACGCTCTCGCTCTCGCTCACGCTCTCGCTCTCGCTCACGCTCTCGCTCTCGCTCACGCTCTCGCTCTCGCTCTCGCTCTCGCTCTCGCTCTCGCTCTCGCTCTCGCTCTCGCTCACGCTCTCGCTCTCGCTCACGCTCTCGCTCTCGCTCACGCTCTCGCTCTCGCTCACGCTCTCGCTCTCGCTCACGCTCTCGCTCTCGCTCACGCTCTCGCTCTCGCTCACGCTCTCGCTCTCGCTCACGCTCTCGCTCTCGCTCACGCTCTCGCTCTCGCTCACGCTCTCGCTCTCGCTCACGCTCTCGCTCTCGCTCACGCTCTCGCTCTCGCTCACGCTCTCGCTCTCGCTCACGCTCTCGCTCTCGCTCACGCTCTCGCTCTCGCTCACGCTCTCGCTCTCGCTCACGCTCTCGCTGATTTAGGAGGCTCAGCACAAGGCTCTTGATTCATGTTTCACTCATGGTGGCTCTTTTTCCCCAAGAGTAATAAAACCCCATTTCTGATTCACAGCTAACGAAATGTCCACACTAAACAGTCCCACATTAGGGTTTATTTGCATGGCCCGATCACACGGGGTATCGTGTTCATTCGTTACATTGTTAGCAAATTATCCAGTCTCCTGGATAGATCACAACCACCTCACATTTGCATTCGCGGGTCTCTATGAATCAGCCTCAACTCAATGGCAATGAATTTTTTAGTTCGGTTAACCCAGTTAGTTGGCGAGAGTTACAGAGATTAAGGCTGGAAGATATCAAGTCATTCACTGCATTGCATTTGGCTGCTTTCAAAAACTAGCCCATGACAACTCCATGGGTCATAGCAGAATATTATTCAATATAGGGCTTAGGTCAAAGGGCACTGGAAATATACTATAACTATCACCGTGGGCTGAAGTACACCAATTATCATGAAATTGGTGCAGGATCAGGCAGAATTTCAGCATTTGTTCTGTTTTGCATGGGATCAGCATGTGTAAGGGCTGACCCAATGACAACTAACTGCAGCATATTGAAGCACTGCGTTAACTGAAATGCATAATCCCTAAAATTAAAGCATTATTGTTCTCACTAAAAGTAAGCACTTCCTTTATTCCCACCCCACCACACCCCGCTTTCTTAGTAGAAGGAGTGAGTGTTCCCTTCTTGCTTATGACATAAAGTAGAAAATTTCCATCCTGGACTTAGATTCAGCATCAGTAAAATCCATCTTATCTGTGCAAATTTCTCTCACCATTCTACTTTTCCAAGATTTCGATTGGGATTTTGATTAATAATGTATCTATTTAATCCTATATACAAGGTGAATAAAATGTGCATGGCTTTAAACCTCTTGAGTTTGCATTGCAGAAAAAAGTAAATCAACTTACATGGACAATTAATGATATGTTACCTTCTTTTGCCATTTGATCATTTCTTGTTTATATGTTTTTCACCAAAACATTGCCAATTTTTCATAGAAATGATCACATCTAGTATTTTTATACGTTGCTCCTTGGCTGCCGGCAGGTGCTCATTCATTCAATAAGTATTGAATAGCTAATAACACGTTAGACCTTGGGGATGAAATCCTGAACAAGACAAAAATGATTTTATTTCTTCTAGTGAAGCTAACCGTATAGTAATAAATTCCAATGACTAAACATTCAATAATAAACCTGGGAACTGAGTATTAAAGTAGGAGAAGTGCAAGTTCTCTGGGAGGAAATAGACCAGGCTAAAAGACAACACACAGCCATCACGTCAATGTCTACTGATAGCAGCCCTATAGCTAGGGCAGGGAGACGTGCCCCGCACGTTTCTGAGACTATAACTTTTTATGGGAGCAGACAGTCTTGCTTTTTTTCCTGGAGTAAGTAGAAAACCCCGTTATCAAGTCGATGCCAACTCCCAACGATGGTATAGGACAGGTAGCACTGCTCTTGCGGGTTTCTAAGACTGTAACTCTTGACGGAGCAGCTGGGGTTACAGTTAGCATCCTGAGGCTGGTGGAAATGTCTCCTTCAACGAGACTGAGACCAAAAGGCTTACAGTCATCCTTGTCACTCTTCCTCCGGGACATGCCATGATCTGTTTGCCAGAAAACCTTGGGGATTCTAACTCTGCAAAAGAGCCAGATTCATCGCTTCTTTTGTCTCTGCCTTCTACCACTTCTACATCATTAATCTCTGATTTCTGCAATAGCCTCCTGCCTGCTCTCCTGCCTCTGCCTTTACAGAAGCATCCACTACATTCAATTCCAAATACACATACCTATTACTCGCTATTATTTACATAATATAAATTTCATTTCTGTCCATATCAATGGAATAAAAGCCATAATCTTTCTACTGGTCTAAGAGATTTCTTTAATTTCTCCTCCACCCCTCTGAAATATTTCTCCCATCACACTAGATCCTGTGATGGGAGGCTCTTCCTGCAGACCTGCCCAGTGCTTCCTTGGGACCCAAGAATGCGGTTCACTCTTTGAAATGGTTTTCTTCTAAGTATCCACTTGACTAGGTCCATTACTTCTTATAGTTCTTTTTCAAATGCCACTTTGTCACTGCTGTGTTTCCTGACAATTGCATAATTACATTTACTTTCTGACCCATCCCAATTCTCCCTGTCTCTCCTGCTTAGCTAATTTTGTCCATAGTACTGAACATCAACTGTCATAGTGTGCAGTTCGTCACGCTCTCGCTCTCGCTCACGCTCTCGCTCTCGCTCACGCTCACGCTCTCGCTCACGCTCACGCTCTCGCTCTCGCTCTCGCTCTCGCTCACGCTCTCGCTCTCGCTCTCGCTCACGCTCTCGCTCTCGCTCACGCTCTCGCTCTCGCTCACGCTCTCGCTCTCGCTCTCGCTCTCGCTCTCGCTCACGCTCTCGCTCTCGCTCTCGCTCTCGCTCTCGCTCACGCTCTCGCTCTCGCTCTCGCTCTCGCTCTCGCTCTCGCTCTCGCTCTCGCTCTCGCTCTCGCTCACGCTCTCGCTCTCGCTCACGCTCTCGCTCTCGCTCACGCTCTCGCTCTCGCTCTCGCTCTCGCTCACGCTCTCGCTCACGCTCTCGCTCTCGCTCACGCTCTCGCTCTCGCTCACGCTCTCGCTCTCGCTCACGCTCTCGCTCTCGCTCACGCTCTCGCTCTCGCTCACGCTCTCGCTCTCGCTCACGCTCTCGCTCTCGCTCACGCTCTCGCTCTCGCTCACGCTCTCGCTCTCGCTCACGCTCTCGCTCTCGCTCACGCTCTCGCTCTCGCTCACGCTCTCGCTCTCGCTCTCGCTCTCGCTCTCGCTCTCGCTCACGCTCTCGCTCTCGCTCTCGCTCTCGCTCACGCTCTCGCTCTCGCTCACGCTCTCGCTCTCGCTCACGCTCACGCTCTCGCTCACGCTCTCGCTCTCGCTCTCGCTCACGCTCTCGCTCTCGCTCTCGCTCTCGCTCTCGCTCTCGCTCTCGCTCTCGCTCTCGCTCACGCTCTCGCTCTCGCTCTCGCTCACGCTCTCGCTCTCGCTCTCGCTCTCGCTCACGCTCTCGCTCTCGCTCACGCTCTCGCTCACGCTCTCGCTCTCGCTCTCGCTCTCGCTCTCGCTCTCGCTCTCGCTCTCGCTCACGCTCTCGCTCTCGCTCACGCTCTCGCTCTCGCTCTCGCTCTCGCTCACGCTCTCGCTCTCGCTCACGCTCTCGCTCTCGCTCACGCTCTCGCTCTCGCTCACGCTCTCGCTCTCGCTCACGCTCTCGCTCTCGCTCACGCTCTCGCTCTCGCTCACGCTCTCGCTCTCGCTCACGCTCTCGCTCTCGCTCACGCTCTCGCTCTCGCTCACGCTCTCGCTCTCGCTCACGCTCTCGCTCTCGCTCACGCTCTCGCTCTCGCTCACGCTCTCGCTCTCGCTCACGCTCTCGCTCTCGCTCACGCTCTCGCTCTCGCTCACGCTCTCGCTCTCGCTCACGCTCTCGCTCTCGCTCACGCTCTCGCTCTCGCTCACGCTCTCGCTCTCGCTCACCCTCTCGCTCTCGCTCACGCTCTCGCTCTCGCTCACGCTCTCGCTCTCGCTCACGCTCTCGCTCTCGCTCACCCTCTCGCTCTCGCTCACGCTCTCGCTCTCGCTCACGCTCTCGCTCTCGCTCACGCTCTCGCTCTCGCTCACCCTCTCGCTCTCGCTCACGCTCTCGCTCTCGCTCACGCTCTCGCTCTCGCTCACGCTCTCGCTCTCGCTCACGCTCTCGCTCTCGCTCACGCTCTCGCTCTCGCTCACGCTCTCGCTCTCGCTCACGCTCTCGCTCTCGCTCACGCTCTCGCTCTCGCTCACGCTCTCGCTGATTTAGGAGGCTCAGCACAAGGCTCTTGATTCATGTTTCACTCATGGTGGCTCTTTTTCCCCAAGAGTAATAAAACCCCATTTCTGATTCACAGCTAACGAAATGTCCACACTAAACAGTCCCACATTAGGGTTTATTTGCATGGCCCGATCACACGGGGTATCGTGTTCATTCGTTACATTGTTAGCAAATTATCCAGTCTCCTGGATAGATCACAACCACCTCACATTTGCATTCGCGGGTCTCTATGAATCAGCCTCAACTCAATGGCAATGAATTTTTTAGTTCGGTTAACCCAGTTAGTTGGCGAGAGTTACAGAGATTAAGGCTGGAAGATATCAAGTCATTCACTGCATTGCATTTGGCTGCTTTCAAAAACTAGCCCATGACAACTCCATGGGTCATAGCAGAATATTATTCAATATAGGGCTTAGGTCAAAGGGCACTGGAAATATACTATAACTATCACCGTGGGCTGAAGTACACCAATTATCATGAAATTGGTGCAGGATCAGGCAGAATTTCAGCATTTGTTCTGTTTTGCATGGGATCAGCATGTGTAAGGGCTGACCCAATGACAACTAACTGCAGCATATTGAAGCACTGCGTTAACTGAAATGCATAATCCCTAAAATTAAAGCATTATTGTTCTCACTAAAAGTAAGCACTTCCTTTATTCCCACCCCACCACACCCCGCTTTCTTAGTAGAAGGAGTGAGTGTTCCCTTCTTGCTTATGACATAAAGTAGAAAATTTCCATCCTGGACTTAGATTCAGCATCAGTAAAATCCATCTTATCTGTGCAAATTTCTCTCACCATTCTACTTTTCCAAGATTTCGATTGGGATTTTGATTAATAATGTATCTATTTAATCCTATATACAAGGTGAATAAAATGTGCATGGCTTTAAACCTCTTGAGTTTGCATTGCAGAAAAAAGTAAATCAACTTACATGGACAATTAATGATATGTTACCTTCTTTTGCCATTTGATCATTTCTTGTTTATATGTTTTTCACCAAAACATTGCCAATTTTTCATAGAAATGATCACATCTAGTATTTTTATACGTTGCTCCTTGGCTGCCGGCAGGTGCTCATTCATTCAATAAGTATTGAATAGCTAATAACACGTTAGACCTTGGGGATGAAATCCTGAACAAGACAAAAATGATTTTATTTCTTCTAGTGAAGCTAACCGTATAGTAATAAATTCCAATGACTAAACATTCAATAATAAACCTGGGAACTGAGTATTAAAGTAGGAGAAGTGCAAGTTCTCTGGGAGGAAATAGACCAGGCTAAAAGACAACACACAGCCATCACGTCAATGTCTACTGATAGCAGCCCTATAGCTAGGGCAGGGAGACGTGCCCCGCACGTTTCTGAGACTATAACTTTTTATGGGAGCAGACAGTCTTGCTTTTTTTCCTGGAGTAAGTAGAAAACCCCGTTATCAAGTCGATGCCAACTCCCAACGATGGTATAGGACAGGTAGCACTGCTCTTGCGGGTTTCTAAGACTGTAACTCTTGACGGAGCAGCTGGGGTTACAGTTAGCATCCTGAGGCTGGTGGAAATGTCTCCTTCAACGAGACTGAGACCAAAAGGCTTACAGTCATCCTTGTCACTCTTCCTCCGGGACATGCCATGATCTGTTTGCCAGAAAACCTTGGGGATTCTAACTCTGCAAAAGAGCCAGATTCATCGCTTCTTTTGTCTCTGCCTTCTACCACTTCTACATCATTAATCTCTGATTTCTGCAATAGCCTCCTGCCTGCTCTCCTGCCTCTGCCTTTACAGAAGCATCCACTACATTCAATTCCAAATACACATACCTATTACTCGCTATTATTTACATAATATAAATTTCATTTCTGTCCATATCAATGGAATAAAAGCCATAATCTTTCTACTGGTCTAAGAGATTTCTTTAATTTCTCCTCCACCCCTCTGAAATATTTCTCCCATCACACTAGATCCTGTGATGGGAGGCTCTTCCTGCAGACCTGCCCAGTGCTTCCTTGGGACCCAAGAATGCGGTTCACTCTTTGAAATGGTTTTCTTCTAAGTATCCACTTGACTAGGTCCATTACTTCTTATAGTTCTTTTTCAAATGCCACTTTGTCACTGCTGTGTTTCCTGACAATTGCATAATTACATTTACTTTCTGACCCATCCCAATTCTCCCTGTCTCTCCTGCTTAGCCATTTTGTCCATAGTACTGAACATCAACTGTCATAGTGTGCAGTTCGTCACGCTCTCGCTCTCGCTCACGCTCTCGCTCTCGCTCACGCTCACGCTCTCGCTCACGCTCACGCTCTCGCTCTCGCTCTCGCTCTCGCTCACGCTCTCGCTCTCGCTCTCGCTCACGCTCTCGCTCACGCTCACGCTCTCGCTCTCGCTCACGCTCTCGCTCTCGCTCTCGCTCTCGCTCTCGCTCACGCTCTCGCTCTCGCTCTCGCTCTCGCTCTCGCTCACGCTCTCGCTCTCGCTCTCGCTCTCGCTCTCGCTCTCGCTCTCGCTCACGCTCTCGCTCACGCTCTCGCTCTCGCTCACGCTCTCGCTCTCGCTCTCGCTCTCGCTCACGCTCTCGCTCTCGCTCACGCTCTCGCTCTCGCTCACGCTCTCGCTCTCGCTCACGCTCTCGCTCTCGCTCACGCTCTCGCTCTCGCTCACGCTCTCGCTCTCGCTCACGCTCTCGCTCACGCTCTCGCTCTAGCTCACGCTCTCGCTCTCGCTCTCGCTCTCGCTCTCGCTCACGCTCTCGCTCTCGCTCACGCTCTCGCTCTCGCTCACGCTCTCGCTCTCGCTCACGCTCTCGCTCTCGCTCACGCTCTCGCTCTCGCTCACGCTCTCGCTCTCGCTCACGCTCTCGCTCTCGCTCACGCTCTCGCCCTCGCTCACGCTCTCGCTCTCGCTCACGCTCTCGCTCTCGCTCACGCTCTCGCTCTCGCTCACGCTCTCGCTCTCGCTCACGCCCTCGCTCTCGCTCACGCCCTCGCCCTCGCTCACGCTCTCGCTCTCGCTCACGCTCTCGCCCTCGCTCACGCTCTCGCTCTCGCTCACGCTCTCGCCCTCGCTCACGCTCTCGCTCTCGCTCACGCTCTCGCCCTCGCTCACGCTCTCGCTCTCGCTCACGCTCTCGCTCTCGCTCTCGCCCTCGCTCTCGCTCTCGCTCACGCCCTCGCTCTCGCTCACGCTCTCGCTCTCGCCCACGCCCTCGCTCTCGCTCACGCTCTCCCTCTCGCCCTCGCTCTCGCTCTCGCCCTCGCTCTCGCTCTCGCCCTCGCTCTCGCTCTCGCCCACGCTCTCGCTCTCGCCCACGCTCTCGCTCTCGCCCACGCTCTCGCTCTCGCTCACGCTCTCGCTCTCGCTCTCGCTCTCGCTCTCGCTCACGCTCTCGCTCTCGCTCACGCTCTCGCTCTCGCTCACGCTCTCGCTCTCGCTCACGCTCTCGCTCACGCTCTCGCTCTCGCTCACGCTCTCGCTCTCGCTCACGCTCTCGCCCTCGCTCACGCTCTCGCTCTCGCTCACGCTCTCGCCCTCGCTCACGCTTCGCCCTCGCTCACGCTCTCGCTCTCGCTCTCGCTCTCGCCCTCGCTCTCGCTCTCGCTCACGCCCTCGCTCTCGCTCACGCTCTCGCTCTCGCCCACGCCCTCGCTCTCGCTCACGCTCTCCCTCTCGCCCTCGCTCTCGCTCTCGCCCTCGCTCTCGCTCTCGCCCTCGCTCTCGCTCTCGCCCACGCTCTCGCTCTCGCCCACGCTCTCGCTCTCGCCCACGCTCTCGCTCTCGCTCACGCTCTCGCTCTCGCTCTCGCTCTCGCTCTCGCTCACGCTCTCGCTCTCGCTCACGCTCTCGCTCTCGCTCACGCTCTCGCTCTCGCTCACGCTCTCGCTCTCGCTCTCGCTCTCGCTCACGCTCTCGCTCTCGCTCACGCTCTCGCTCTCGCTCTCGCTCTCGCTCACGCTCTCGCTCTCGCTCACGCTCTCGCTCTCGCTCACGCTCTCGCTCTCGCTCTCGCTCACGCTCTCGCTCTCGCTCACGCTCTCGCTCTCGCTCACGCTCTCGCTCTCGCTCACGCTCTCGCTCTCGCTCACGCTCTCGCTCTCGCTCACGCTCTCGCTCTCGCTCACGCTCTCGCTCTCGCTCACGCTCTCGCTCTCGCTCACGCTCTCGCTCTCGCTCACGCTCTCGCTCTCGCTCACGCTCTCGCTCTCGCTCACGCTCTCGCTCTCGCTCACGCTCTCGCTCTCGCTCACGCTCTCGCTCTCGCTCACGCTCTCGCTCTCGCTCTCGCTCTCGCTCTCGCTCTCGCTCACGCCCTCGCTCTCGCTCACGCTCTCGCTCTCGCCCACGCCCTCGCTCTCGCCCACGCTCTCGCTCTCGCCCTCGCTCTCGCTCTCGCCCTCGCTCTCGCTCTCGCCCTCGCTCTCGCTCTCGCCCACGCTCTCGCTCTCGCCCACGCTCTCGCTCTCGCTCACGCTCTCGCTCTCGCTCACGCTCTCGCTCTCGCTCACGCTCTCGCTCTCGCTCACGCTCTCGCTCTCGCCCACGCTCTCGCTCTCGCCCACGCTCTCGCTCTCGCCCACGCTCTCGCCCACGCTCTCGCTCTCGCCCACGCTCTCGCTCTCGCCCACGCTCTCGCTCTCGCCCACGCTCTCGCTCTCGCCCACGCTCTCGCTCTCGCCCACGCTCTCGCTCTCGCCCACGCTCTCGCTCTCGCCCACGCTCTCGCTCTCGCCCACGCTCTCGCTCTCGCCCACGCTCTCGCTCTCGCCCACGCTCTCGCTCTCGCCCACGCTCTCGCTCTCGCCCACGCTCTCGCTCTCGCCCACGCTCACGCTCTCGCTCTCGCTCACGCTCTCGCTCTCGCTCACGCTCTCGCTCTCGCTCACGCTCTCGCTCTCGCTCACGCTCTCGCTCTCGCTCACGCTCTCGCTCTCGCTCACGCTCTCGCTCTCGCTCACGCTCTCGCTCTCGCTCACGCTCTCGCTCTCGCTCACGCTCTCGCTCTCGCTCACGCTCTCGCTCTCGCTCACGCTCTCGCTCTCGCTCACGCTCTCGCTCTCGCTCACGCTCTCGCTCTCGCTCACGCTCTCGCTCTCGCTCACGCTCTCGCTCACGCTCTCGCTCTCGCTCACGCTCTCGCTGATTTAGGAGGCTCAGCACAAGGCTCTTGATTCATGTTTCACTCATGGTGGCTCTTTTTCCCCAAGAGTAATAAAACCCCATTTCTGATTCACAGCTAACGAAATGTCCACACTAAACAGTCCCACATTAGGGTTTATTTGCATGGCCCGATCACACGGGGTATCGTGTTCATTCGTTACATTGTTAGCAAATTATCCAGTCTCCTGGATAGATCACAACCACCTCACATTTGCATTCGCGGGTCTCTATGAATCAGCCTCAACTCAATGGCAATGAATTTTTTAGTTCGGTTAACCCAGTTAGTTGGCGAGAGTTACAGAGATTAAGGCTGGAAGATATCAAGTCATTCACTGCATTGCATTTGGCTGCTTTCAAAAACTAGCCCATGACAACTCCATGGGTCATAGCAGAATATTATTCAATATAGGGCTTAGGTCAAAGGGCACTGGAAATATACTATAACTATCACCGTGGGCTGAAGTACACCAATTATCATGAAATTGGTGCAGGATCAGGCAGAATTTCAGCATTTGTTCTGTTTTGCATGGGATCAGCATGTGTAAGGGCTGACCCAATGACAACTAACTGCAGCATATTGAAGCACTGCGTTAACTGAAATGCATAATCCCTAAAATTAAAGCATTATTGTTCTCACTAAAAGTAAGCACTTCCTTTATTCCCACCCCACCACACCCCGCTTTCTTAGTAGAAGGAGTGAGTGTTCCCTTCTTGCTTATGACATAAAGTAGAAAATTTCCATCCTGGACTTAGATTCAGCATCAGTAAAATCCATCTTATCTGTGCAAATTTCTCTCACCATTCTACTTTTCCAAGATTTCGATTGGGATTTTGATTAATAATGTATCTATTTAATCCTATATACAAGGTGAATAAAATGTGCATGGCTTTAAACCTCTTGAGTTTGCATTGCAGAAAAAAGTAAATCAACTTACATGGACAATTAATGATATGTTACCTTCTTTTGCCATTTGATCATTTCTTGTTTATATGTTTTTCACCAAAACATTGCCAATTTTTCATAGAAATGATCACATCTAGTATTTTTATACGTTGCTCCTTGGCTGCCGGCAGGTGCTCATTCATTCAATAAGTATTGAATAGCTAATAACACGTTAGACCTTGGGGATGAAATCCTGAACAAGACAAAAATGATTTTATTTCTTCTAGTGAAGCTAACCGTATAGTAATAAATTCCAATGACTAAACATTCAATAATAAACCTGGGAACTGAGTATTAAAGTAGGAGAAGTGCAAGTTCTCTGGGAGGAAATAGACCAGGCTAAAAGACAACACACAGCCATCACGTCAATGTCTACTGATAGCAGCCCTATAGCTAGGGCAGGGAGACGTGCCCCGCACGTTTCTGAGACTATAACTTTTTATGGGAGCAGACAGTCTTGCTTTTTTTCCTGGAGTAAGTAGAAAACCCCGTTATCAAGTCGATGCCAACTCCCAACGATGGTATAGGACAGGTAGCACTGCTCTTGCGGGTTTCTAAGACTGTAACTCTTGACGGAGCAGCTGGGGTTACAGTTAGCATCCTGAGGCTGGTGGAAATGTCTCCTTCAACGAGACTGAGACCAAAAGGCTTACAGTCATCCTTGTCACTCTTCCTCCGGGACATGCCATGATCTGTTTGCCAGAAAACCTTGGGGATTCTAACTCTGCAAAAGAGCCAGATTCATCGCTTCTTTTGTCTCTGCCTTCTACCACTTCTACATCATTAATCTCTGATTTCTGCAATAGCCTCCTGCCTGCTCTCCTGCCTCTGCCTTTACAGAAGCATGCACTACATTCAATTCCAAATACACATACCTATTACTCGCTATTATTTACATAATATAAATTTCATTTCTGTCCATATCAATGGAATAAAAGCCATAATCTTTCTACTGGTCTAAGAGATTTCTTTAATTTCTCCTCCACCCCTCTGAAATATTTCTCCCATCACACTAGATCCTGTGATGGGAGGCTCTTCCTGCAGACCTGCCCAGTGCTTCCTTGGGACCCAAGAATGCGGTTCACTCTTTGAAATGGTTTTCTTCTAAGTATCCACTTGACTAGGTCCATTACTTCTTATAGTTCTTTTTCAAATGCCACTTTGTCACTGCTGTGTTTCCTGACAATTGCATAATTACATTTACTTTCTGACCCATCCCAATTCTCCCTGTCTCTCCTGCTTAGCCATTTTGTCCATAGTACTGAACATCAACTGTCATAGTGTGCAGTTCGTCACGCTCTCGCTCTCGCTCACGCTCTCGCTCTCGCTCACGCTCACGCTCTCGCTCACGCTCACGCTCTCGCTCTCGCTCTCGCTCTCGCTCTCGCTCTCGCTCTCGCTCTCGCTCTCGCTCTCGCTCTCGCTCTCGCTCTC
>NW_027457618.1:310000-360000 GCF_050624435.1 Tenrec ecaudatus
AATTGGGATGGGTCAGAAAGTAAATGTAATTATGCAATTGTCAGGAAACACAGCAGTGACAAAGTGGCATTTGAAAAAGAACTATAAGAAGTAATGGACCTAGTCAAGTGGATACTTAGAAGAAAACCATTTCAAAGAGTGAACCGCATTCTTGGGTCCCAAGGAAGCACTGGGCAGGTCTGCAGGAAGAGCCTCCCATCACAGGATCTAGTGTGATGGGAGAAATATTTCAGAGGGGTGGAGGAGAAATTAAAGAAATCTCTTAGACCAGTAGAAAGATTATGGCTTTTATTCCATTGATATGGACAGAAATGAAATTTATATTATGTAAATAATAGCGAGTAATAGGTATGTGTATTTGGAATTGAATGTAGTGGATACTTCTGTAAAGGCAGAGGCAGGAGAGCAGGCAGGAGGCTATTGCAGAAATCAGAGATTAATGATGTAGAAGTGGTAGAAGGCAGAGACAAAAGAAGCGATGAATCTGGCTCTTTTGCAGAGTTAGAATCCCCAAGGTTTTCTGGCAAACAGATCATGGCATGTCCCGGAGGAAGAGTGACAAGGATGACTGTAAGCCTTTTGGTCTCAGTCTCGTTGAAGGAGACATTTCCACCAGCCTCAGGATGCTAACTGTAACCCCAGCTGCTCCGTCAAGAGTTACAGTCTTAGAAACCCGCAAGAGCAGTGCTACCTGTCCTATACCATCGTTGGGAGTTGGCATCGACTTGATAACGGGGTTTTCTACTTACTCCAGGAAAAAAAGCAAGACTGTCTGCTCCCATAAAAAGTTATAGTCTCAGAAACGTGCGGGGCACGTCTCCCTGCCCTAGCTATAGGGCTGCTATCAGTAGACATTGACGTGATGGCTGTGTGTTGTCTTTTAGCCTGGTCTATTTCCTCCCAGAGAACTTGCACTTCTCCTACTTTAATACTCAGTTCCCAGGTTTATTATTGAATGTTTAGTCATTGGAATTTATTACTATACGGTTAGCTTCACTAGAAGAAATAAAATCATTTTTGTCTTGTTCAGGATTTCATCCCCAAGGTCTAACGTGTTATTAGCTATTCAATACTTATTGAATGAATGAGCACCTGCCGGCAGCCAAGGAGCAACGTATAAAAATACTAGATGTGATCATTTCTATGAAAAATTGGCAATGTTTTGGTGAAAAACATATAAACAAGAAATGATCAAATGGCAAAAGAAGGTAACATATCATTAATTGTCCATGTAAGTTGATTTACTTTTTTCTGCAATGCAAACTCAAGAGGTTTAAAGCCATGCACATTTTATTCACCTTGTATATAGGATTAAATAGATACATTATTAATCAAAATCCCAATCGAAATCTTGGAAAAGTAGAATGGTGAGAGAAATTTGCACAGATAAGATGGATTTTACTGATGCTGAATCTAAGTCCAGGATGGAAATTTTCTACTTTATGTCATAAGCAAGAAGGGAACACTCACTCCTTCTACTAAGAAAGCGGGGTGTGGTGGGGTGGGAATAAAGGAAGTGCTTACTTTTAGTGAGAACAATAATGCTTTAATTTTAGGGATTATGCATTTCAGTTAACGCAGTGCTTCAATATGCTGCAGTTAGTTGTCATTGGGTCAGCCCTTACACATGCTGATCCCATGCAAAACAGAACAAATGCTGAAATTCTGCCTGATCCTGCACCAATTTCATGATAATTGGTGTACTTCAGCCCACGGTGATAGTTATAGTATATTTCCAGTGCCCTTTGACCTAAGCCCTATATTGAATAATATTCTGCTATGACCCATGGAGTTGTCATGGGCTAGTTTTTGAAAGCAGCCAAATGCAATGCAGTGAATGACTTGATATCTTCCAGCCTTAATCTCTGTAACTCTCGCCAACTAACTGGGTTAACCGAACTAAAAAATTCATTGCCATTGAGTTGAGGCTGATTCATAGAGACCCGTGAATGCAAATGTGAGGTGGTTGTGATCTATCCAGGAGACTGGATAATTTGCTAACAATGTAACGAATGAACACGATACCCCGTGTGATCGGGCCATGCAAATAAACCCTAATGTGGGACTGTTTAGTGTGGACATTTCGTTAGCTGTGAATCAGAAATGGGGTTTTATTACTCTTGGGGAAAAAGAGCCACCATGAGTGAAACATGAATCAAGAGCCTTGTGCTGAGCCTCCTAAATCAGCGAGAGCGTGAGCGAGAGCGAGAGCGTGAGCGAGAGCGAGAGCGCGAGCGAGAGCGAGAGCGCGAGCGAGAGCGAGAGCGCGAGCGAGAGCGAGAGCGCGAGCGAGAGCGAGAGCGCGAGCGAGAGCGAGAGCGCGAGCGAGAGCGAGAGCGCGAGCGAGAGCGAGAGCGCGAGCGAGAGCGAGAGCGCGAGCGAGAGCGAGAGCGCGAGCGAGAGCGAGAGCGCGAGCGAGAGCGAGAGCGCGAGCGAGAGCGAGAGCGCGAGCGAGAGCGAGAGCGCGAGCGAGAGCGTGAGCGAGAGCGAGAGCGTGAGCGAGAGCGAGAGCGTGAGCGAGAGCGAGAGCGTGAGCGAGAGCGAGAGCGTGAGCGAGAGCGAGAGCGTGAGCGAGAGCGAGAGCGTGAGCGAGAGCGAGAGCGTGAGCGAGAGCGAGAGCGTGAGCGTGAGCGAGAGCGAGAGCGTGAGCGAGAGCGAGAGCGTGAGCGAGAGCGAGAGCGTGAGCGAGAGCGTGGGCGAGAGCGAGAGCGTGGGCGAGAGCGAGAGCGTGAGCGAGAGCGAGAGCGTGAGCGAGAGCGAGAGCGTGAGCGAGAGCGAGAGCGTGAGCGAGAGCGAGAGCGTGAGCGAGAGCGAGAGCGTGAGCGAGAGCGAGAGCGTGAGCGAGAGCGAGAGCGTGAGCGAGAGCGAGAGCGTGAGCGAGAGCGAGAGCGTGAGCGAGAGCGTGAGCGTGAGCGAGAGCGTGAGCGTGAGCGAGAGCGAGAGCGTGAGCGAGAGCGAGAGCGTGACGAACTGCACACTATGACAGTTGATGTTCAGTACTATGGACAAAATTAGCTAAGCAGGAGAGACAGGGAGAATTGGGATGGGTCAGAAAGTAAATGTAATTATGCAATTGTCAGGAAACACAGCAGTGACAAAGTGGCATTTGAAAAAGAACTATAAGAAGTAATGGACCTAGTCAAGTGGATACTTAGAAGAAAACCATTTCAAAGAGTGAACCGCATTCTTGGGTCCCAAGGAAGCACTGGGCAGGTCTGCAGGAAGAGCCTCCCATCACAGGATCTAGTGTGATGGGAGAAATATTTCAGAGGGGTGGAGGAGAAATTAAAGAAATCTCTTAGACCAGTAGAAAGATTATGGCTTTTATTCCATTGATATGGACAGAAATGAAATTTATATTATGTAAATAATAGCGAGTAATAGGTATGTGTATTTGGAATTGAATGTAGTGGATACTTCTGTAAAGGCAGAGGCAGGAGAGCAGGCAGGAGGCTATTGCAGAAATCAGAGATTAATGATGTAGAAGTGGTAGAAGGCAGAGACAAAAGAAGCGATGAATCTGGCTCTTTTGCAGAGTTAGAATCCCCAAGGTTTTCTGGCAAACAGATCATGGCATGTCCCGGAGGAAGAGTGACAAGGATGACTGTAAGCCTTTTGGTCTCAGTCTCGTTGAAGGAGACATTTCCACCAGCCTCAGGATGCTAACTGTAACCCCAGCTGCTCCGTCAAGAGTTACAGTCTTAGAAACCCGCAAGAGCAGTGCTACCTGTCCTATACCATCGTTGGGAGTTGGCATCGACTTGATAACGGGGTTTTCTACTTACTCCAGGAAAAAAAGCAAGACTGTCTGCTCCCATAAAAAGTTATAGTCTCAGAAACGTGCGGGGCACGTCTCCCTGCCCTAGCTATAGGGCTGCTATCAGTAGACATTGACGTGATGGCTGTGTGTTGTCTTTTAGCCTGGTCTATTTCCTCCCAGAGAACTTGCACTTCTCCTACTTTAATACTCAGTTCCCAGGTTTATTATTGAATGTTTAGTCATTGGAATTTATTACTATACGGTTAGCTTCACTAGAAGAAATAAAATCATTTTTGTCTTGTTCAGGATTTCATCCCCAAGGTCTAACGTGTTATTAGCTATTCAATACTTATTGAATGAATGAGCACCTGCCGGCAGCCAAGGAGCAACGTATAAAAATACTAGATGTGATCATTTCTATGAAAAATTGGCAATGTTTTGGTGAAAAACATATAAACAAGAAATGATCAAATGGCAAAAGAAGGTAACATATCATTAATTGTCCATGTAAGTTGATTTACTTTTTTCTGCAATGCAAACTCAAGAGGTTTAAAGCCATGCACATTTTATTCACCTTGTATATAGGATTAAATAGATACATTATTAATCAAAATCCCAATCGAAATCTTGGAAAAGTAGAATGGTGAGAGAAATTTGCACAGATAAGATGGATTTTACTGATGCTGAATCTAAGTCCAGGATGGAAATTTTCTACTTTATGTCATAAGCAAGAAGGGAACACTCACTCCTTCTACTAAGAAAGCGGGGTGTGGTGGGGTGGGAATAAAGGAAGTGCTTACTTTTAGTGAGAACAATAATGCTTTAATTTTAGGGATTATGCATTTCAGTTAACGCAGTGCTTCAATATGCTGCAGTTAGTTGTCATTGGGTCAGCCCTTACACATGCTGATCCCATGCAAAACAGAACAAATGCTGAAATTCTGCCTGATCCTGCACCAATTTCATGATAATTGGTGTACTTCAGCCCACGGTGATAGTTATAGTATATTTCCAGTGCCCTTTGACCTAAGCCCTATATTGAATAATATTCTGCTATGACCCATGGAGTTGTCATGGGCTAGTTTTTGAAAGCAGCCAAATGCAATGCAGTGAATGACTTGATATCTTCCAGCCTTAATCTCTGTAACTCTCGCCAACTAACTGGGTTAACCGAACTAAAAAATTCATTGCCATTGAGTTGAGGCTGATTCATAGAGACCCGTGAATGCAAATGTGAGGTGGTTGTGATCTATCCAGGAGACTGGATAATTTGCTAACAATGTAACGAATGAACACGATACCCCGTGTGATCGGGCCATGCAAATAAACCCTAATGTGGGACTGTTTAGTGTGGACATTTCGTTAGCTGTGAATCAGAAATGGGGTTTTATTACTCTTGGGGAAAAAGAGCCACCATGAGTGAAACATGAATCAAGAGCCTTGTGCTGAGCCTCCTAAATCAGCGAGAGCGTGAGCGAGAGCGAGAGCGTGAGCGAGAGCGAGAGCGTGAGCGAGAGCGAGAGCGCGAGCGAGAGCGAGAGCGCGAGCGAGAGCGAGAGCGAGAGCGCGAGCGAGAGCGAGAGCGCGAGCGAGAGCGAGAGCGCGAGCGAGAGCGAGAGCGCGAGCGAGAGCGAGAGCGCGAGCGAGAGCGAGAGCGCGAGCGAGAGCGAGAGCGCGAGCGAGAGCGAGAGCGCGAGCGAGAGCGAGAGCGCGAGCGAGAGCGAGAGCGCGAGCGAGAGCGAGAGCGAGAGCGAGAGCGTGAGCGAGAGCGAGAGCGTGAGCGAGAGCGAGAGCGTGAGCGAGAGCGTGAGCGAGAGCGAGAGCGTGAGCGAGAGCGAGAGCGTGAGCGAGAGCGAGAGCGTGAGCGAGAGCGAGAGCGTGAGCGAGAGCGAGAGCGTGAGCGAGAGCGAGAGCGTGAGCGAGAGCGAGAGCGTGAGCGAGAGCGAGAGCGTGAGCGAGAGCGAGAGCGTGAGCGTGAGCGAGAGCGAGAGCGTGAGCGAGAGCGAGAGCGTGAGCGAGAGCGAGAGCGTGAGCGAGAGCGTGGGCGAGAGCGAGAGCGTGGGCGAGAGCGAGAGCGTGGGCGAGAGCGAGAGCGTGAGCGAGAGCGAGAGCGTGAGCGAGAGCGAGAGCGTGAGCGAGAGCGAGAGCGTGAGCGAGAGCGAGAGCGTGAGCGAGAGCGAGAGCGTGAGCGAGAGCGAGAGCGTGAGCGAGAGCGAGAGCGTGAGCGAGAGCGAGAGCGTGAGCGAGAGCGAGAGCGTGAGCGTGAGCGAGAGCGAGAGCGTGAGCGAGAGCGAGAGCGTGAGCGAGAGCGAGAGCGTGAGCGAGAGCGTGGGCGAGAGCGAGAGCGTGGGCGAGAGCGAGAGCGTGGGCGAGAGCGAGAGCGTGGGCGAGAGCGAGAGCGTGAGCGAGAGCGAGAGCGTGGGCGAGAGCGAGAGCGTGGGCGAGAGCGAGAGCGTGGGCGAGAGCGAGAGCGTGAGCGAGAGCGAGAGCGTGAGCGAGAGCGAGAGCGTGAGCGAGAGCGAGAGCGTGAGCGAGAGCGAGAGCGTGAGCGAGAGCGAGAGCGTGAGCGAGAGCGAGAGCGTGGGCGAGAGCGAGAGCGTGGGCGAGAGCGAGAGCGAGGGCGAGAGCGAGAGCGAGGGCGAGAGCGAGAGCGAGGGCGAGAGCGAGAGCGTGAGCGAGAGCGAGGGCGTGGGCGAGAGCGAGGGCGTGAGCGAGAGCGAGGGCGTGAGCGAGAGCGAGAGCGAGGGCGAGAGCGAGAGCGAGAGCGAGAGCGTGAGCGAGAGCGAGAGCGTGAGCGAGAGCGAGAGCGTGAGCGAGAGCGAGAGCGTGAGCGAGAGCGAGAGCGTGAGCGAGAGCGAGAGCGTGAGCGAGAGCGAGAGCGAGAGCGAGAGCGTGAGCGAGAGCGAGAGCGAGAGCGAGAGCGTGAGCGTGAGCGAGAGCGTGAGCGTGAGCGAGAGCGAGTGCGTGAGCGAGAGCGTGACGAACTGCACACTATGACAGTTGATGTTCAGTACTATGGACAAAATTAGCTAAGCAGGAGAGACAGGGAGAATTGGGATGGGTCAGAAAGTAAATGTAATTATGCAATTGTCAGGAAACACA
The DNA here is from genome assembly GCF_050624435.1 of Tenrec ecaudatus. NCBI lineage: Eukaryota > Metazoa > Chordata > Mammalia > Afrosoricida > Tenrecidae > Tenrec > Tenrec ecaudatus. The sequence goes on from NW_027457618.1 coordinate 316,863, forward strand.
GCAGTGACAAAGTGGCATTTGAAAAAGAACTATAAGAAGTAATGGACCTAGTCAAGTGGATACTTAGAAGAAAACCATTTCAAAGAGTGAACCGCATTCTTGGGTCCCAAGGAAGCACTGGGCAGGTCTGCAGGAAGAGCCTCCCATCACAGGATCTAGTGTGATGGGAGAAATATTTCAGAGGGGTTGAGGAGAAATTAAAGAAATCTCTTAGACCAGTAGAAAGATTATGGCTTTTATTCCATTGATATGGACAGAAATGAAATTTATATTATGTAAATAATAGCGAGTAATAGGTATGTGTATTTGGAATTGAATGTAGTGGATGCTTCTGTAAAGGCAGAGGCAGGAGAGCAGGCAGGAGGCTATTGCAGAAATCAGAGATTAATGATGTAGAAGTGGTAGAAGGCAGAGACAAAAGAAGCGATGAATCTGGCTCTTTTGCAGAGTTAGAATCCCCAAGGTTTTCTGGCAAACAGATCATGGCATGTCCCGGAGGAAGAGTGACAAGGATGACTGTAAGCCTTTTGGTCTCAGTCTCGTTGAAGGAGACATTTCCACCAGCCTCAGGATGCTAACTGTAACCCCAGCTGCTCCGTCAAGAGTTACAGTCTTAGAAACCCGCAAGAGCAGTGCTACCTGTCCTATACCATCGTTGGGAGTTGGCATCGACTTGATAACGGGGTTTTCTACTTACTCCAGGAAAAAAAGCAAGACTGTCTGCTCCCATAAAAAGTTATAGTCTCAGAAACGTGCGGGGCACGTCTCCCTGCCCTAGCTATAGGGCTGCTATCAGTAGACATTGACGTGATGGCTGTGTGTTGTCTTTTAGCCTGGTCTATTTCCTCCCAGAGAACTTGCACTTCTCCTACTTTAATACTCAGTTCCCAGGTTTATTATTGAATGTTTAGTCATTGGAATTTATTACTATACGGTTAGCTTCACTAGAAGAAATAAAATCATTTTTGTCTTGTTCAGGATTTCATCCCCAAGGTCTAACGTGTTATTAGCTATTCAATACTTATTGAATGAATGAGCACCTGCCGGCAGCCAAGGAGCAACGTATAAAAATACTAGATGTGATCATTTCTATGAAAAATTGGCAATGTTTTGGTGAAAAACATATAAACAAGAAATGATCAAATGGCAAAAGAAGGTAACATATCATTAATTGTCCATGTAAGTTGATTTACTTTTTTCTGCAATGCAAACTCAAGAGGTTTAAAGCCATGCACATTTTATTCACCTTGTATATAGGATTAAATAGATACATTATTAATCAAAATCCCAATCGAAATCTTGGAAAAGTAGAATGGTGAGAGAAATTTGCACAGATAAGATGGATTTTACTGATGCTGAATCTAAGTCCAGGATGGAAATTTTCTACTTTATGTCATAAGCAAGAAGGGAACACTCACTCCTTCTACTAAGAAAGCGGGGTGTGGTGGGGTGGGAATAAAGGAAGTGCTTACTTTTAGTGAGAACAATAATGCTTTAATTTTAGGGATTATGCATTTCAGTTAACGCAGTGCTTCAATATGCTGCAGTTAGTTGTCATTGGGTCAGCCCTTACACATGCTGATCCCATGCAAAACAGAACAAATGCTGAAATTCTGCCTGATCCTGCACCAATTTCATGATAATTGGTGTACTTCAGCCCACGGTGATAGTTATAGTATATTTCCAGTGCCCTTTGACCTAAGCCCTATATTGAATAATATTCTGCTATGACCCATGGAGTTGTCATGGGCTAGTTTTTGAAAGCAGCCAAATGCAATGCAGTGAATGACTTGATATCTTCCAGCCTTAATCTCTGTAACTCTCGCCAACTAACTGGGTTAACCGAACTAAAAAATTCATTGCCATTGAGTTGAGGCTGATTCATAGAGACCCGCGAATGCAAATGTGAGGTGGTTGTGATCTATCCAGGAGACTGGATAATTTGCTAACAATGTAACGAATGAACACGATACCCCGTGTGATCGGGCCATGCAAATAAACCCTAATGTGGGACTGTTTAGTGTGGACATTTCGTTAGCTGTGAATCAGAAATGGGGTTTTATTACTCTTGGGGAAAAAGAGCCACCATGAGTGAAACATGAATCAAGAGCCTTGTGCTGAGCCTCCTAAATCAGCGAGAGCGTGAGCGAGAGCGAGAGCGTGAGCGAGAGCGAGAGCGTGAGCGAGAGCGAGAGCGTGAGCGAGAGCGAGAGCGTGAGCGAGAGCGAGAGCGTGAGCGAGAGCGAGAGCGTGAGCGAGAGCGAGAGCGTGAGCGAGAGCGAGAGCGTGAGCGAGAGCGAGAGCGTGAGCGAGAGCGAGAGCGTGAGCGAGAGCGAGAGCGTGAGCGAGAGCGAGAGCGTGAGCGAGAGCGAGAGCGTGAGCGAGAGCGAGAGCGTGAGCGAGAGCGAGAGCGTGAGCGAGAGCGAGAGCGTGAGCGAGAGCGAGAGCGTGAGCGAGAGCGAGAGCGTGAGCGAGAGCGAGAGCGTGAGCGAGAGCGAGAGCGTGAGCGAGAGCGAGAGCGTGAGCGAGAGCGAGAGCGTGAGCGAGAGCGAGAGCGTGAGCGAGAGCGAGAGCGTGAGCGAGAGCGAGAGCGTGAGCGAGAGCGAGAGCGAGAGCGAGAGCGTGAGCGAGAGCGAGAGCGTGAGCGAGAGCGAGAGCGTGAGCGAGAGCGAGAGCGTGAGCGAGAGCGAGAGCGTGAGCGAGAGCGAGAGCGTGAGCGAGAGCGAGAGCGTGAGCGAGAGCGAGAGCGTGAGCGAGAGCGAGAGCGTGAGCGAGAGAGAGAGCGTGAGCGAGAGCGAGAGCGTGAGCGAGAGCGAGAGCGTGAGCGAGAGCGAGAGCGTGAGCGAGAGCGAGAGCGTGAGCGAGAGCGAGAGCGTGAGCGAGAGCGAGAGCGTGAGCGAGAGCGAGAGCGTGAGCGAGAGCGAGAGCGTGAGCGAGAGCGAGAGCGTGAGCGAGAGCGAGAGCGTGAGCGAGAGCGAGAGCGTGAGCGTGAGCGAGAGCGTGAGCGAGAGCGAGAGCGTGAGCGAGAGCGAGAGCGTGAGCGAGAGCGAGAGCGAGAGCGTGAGCGAGAGCGAGAGCGAGAGCGTGAGCGTGAGCGAGAGCGTGAGCGTGAGCGAGAGCGAGAGCGTGAGCGAGAGCGAGAGCGTGACGAACTGCACACTATGACAGTTGATGTTCAGTACTATGGACAAAATTAGCTAAGCAGGAGAGACAGGGAGAATTGGGATGGGTCAGAAAGTAAATGTAATTATGCAATTGTCAGGAAACACAGCAGTGACAAAGTGGCATTTGAAAAAGAACTATAAGAAGTAATGGACCTAGTCAAGTGGATACTTAGAAGAAAACCATTTCAAAGAGTGAACCGCATTCTTGGGTCCCAAGGAAGCACTGGGCAGGTCTGCAGGAAGAGCCTCCCATCACAGGATCTAGTGTGATGGGAGAAATATTTCAGAGGGATGGAGGAGAAATTAAAGAAATCTCTTAGACCAGTAGAAAGATTATGGCTTTTATTCCATTGATATGGACAGAAATGAAATTTATATTATGTAAATAATAGCGAGTAATAGGTATGTGTATTTGGAATTGAATGTAGTGGATGCTTCTGTAAAGGCAGAGGCAGGAGAGCAGGCAGGAGGCTATTGCAGAAATCAGAGATTAATGATGTAGAAGTGGTAGAAGGCAGAGACAAAAGAAGCGATGAATCTGGCTCTTTTGCAGAGTTAGAATCCCCAAGGTTTTCTGGCAAACAGATCATGGCATGTCCCGGAGGAAGAGTGACAAGGATGACTGTAAGCCTTTTGGTCTCAGTCTCGTTGAAGGAGACATTTCCACCAGCCTCAGGATGCTAACTGTAACTCCAGCTGCTCCGTCAAGAGTTACAGTCTTAGAAACCCGCAAGAGCAGTGCTACCTGTCCTATACCATCGTTGGGAGTTGGCATCGACTTGATAACGGGGTTTTCTACTTACTCCAGGAAAAAAAGCAAGACTGTCTGCTCCCATAAAAAGTTATAGTCTCAGAAACGTGCGGGGCACGTCTCCCTGCCCTAGCTATAGGGCTGCTATCAGTAGACATTGACGTGATGGCTGTGTGTTGTCTTTTAGCCTGGTCTATTTCCTCCCAGAGAACTTGCACTTCTCCTACTTTAATACTCAGTTCCCAGGTTTATTATTGAATGTTTAGTCATTGGAATTTATTACTATACGGTTAGCTTCACTAGAAGAAATAAAATCATTTTTGTCTTGTTCAGGATTTCATCCCCAAGGTCTAACGTGTTATTAGCTATTCAATACTTATTGAATGAATGAGCACCTGCCGGCAGCCAAGGAGCAACGTATAAAAATACTAGATGTGATCATTTCTATGAAAAATTGGCAATGTTTTGGTGAAAAACATATAAACAAGAAATGATCAAATGGCAAAAGAAGGTAACATATCATTAATTGTCCATGTAAGTTGATTTACTTTTTTCTGCAATGCAAACTCAAGAGGTTTAAAGCCATGCACATTTTATTCACCTTGTATATAGGATTAAATAGATACATTATTAATCAAAATCCCAATCGAAATCTTGGAAAAGTAGAATGGTGAGAGAAATTTGCACAGATAAGATGGATTTTACTGATGCTGAATCTAAGTCCAGGATGGAAATTTTCTACTTTATGTCATAAGCAAGAAGGGAACACTCACTCCTTCTACTAAGAAAGCGGGGTGTGGTGGGGTGGGAATAAAGGAAGTGCTTACTTTTAGTGAGAACAATAATGCTTTAATTTTAGGGATTATGCATTTCAGTTAACGCAGTGCTTCAATATGCTGCAGTTAGTTGTCATTGGGTCAGCCCTTACACATGCTGATCCCATGCAAAACAGAACAAATGCTGAAATTCTGCCTGATCCTGCACCAATTTCATGATAATTGGTGTACTTCAGCCCACGGTGATAGTTATAGTATATTTCCAGTGCCCTTTGACCTAAGCCCTATATTGAATAATATTCTGCTATGACCCATGGAGTTGTCATGGGCTAGTTTTTGAAAGCAGCCAAATGCAATGCAGTGAATGACTTGATATCTTCCAGCCTTAATCTCTGTAACTCTCGCCAACTAACTGGGTTAACCGAACTAAAAAATTCATTGCCATTGAGTTGAGGCTGATTCATAGAGACCCGCGAATGCAAATGTGAGGTGGTTGTGATCTATCCAGGAGACTGGATAATTTGCTAACAATGTAACGAATGAACACGATACCCCGTGTGATCGGGCCATGCAAATAAACCCTAATGTGGGACTGTTTAGTGTGGACATTTCGTTAGCTGTGAATCAGAAATGGGGTTTTATTACTCTTGGGGAAAAAGAGCCACCATGAGTGAAACATGAATCAAGAGCCTTGTGCTGAGCCTCCTAAATCAGCGAGAGCGTGAGCGAGAGCGAGAGCGTGAGCGAGAGCGAGAGCGTGAGCGAGAGCGAGAGCGTGAGCGAGAGCGAGAGCGTGAGCGAGAGCGAGAGCGTGAGCGAGAGCGAGAGCGTGAGCGAGAGCGAGAGCGAGAGCGAGAGCGAGAGCGTGAGCGAGAGCGAGAGCGTGAGCGAGAGCGAGAGCGTGAGCGAGAGCGAGAGCGTGAGCGAGAGCGAGAGCGTGAGCGAGAGCGAGAGCGTGAGCGAGAGCGAGAGCGTGAGCGAGAGCGAGAGCGTGAGCGAGAGCGAGAGCGTGAGCGAGAGCGAGAGCGAGAGCGAGAGCGAGAGCGTGAGCGAGAGCGAGAGCGTGAGCGAGAGCGTGAGCGAGAGCGAGAGCGTGAGCGAGAGCGAGAGCGTGAGCGAGAGCGAGAGCGTGAGCGAGAGCGAGAGCGTGAGCGAGAGCGAGAGCGTGAGCGAGAGCGTGAGCGAGAGCGAGAGCGTGAGCGAGAGCGAGAGCGAGAGCGAGAGCGAGAGCGAGAGCGAGAGCGAGAGCGAGAGCGAGAGCGAGAGCGAGAGCGAGAGCGTGAGCGAGAGCGAGAGCGAGAGCGAGAGCGAGAGCGAGAGCGTGAGCGAGAGCGAGAGCGTGAGCGAGAGCGAGAGCGAGAGCGAGAGCGAGAGCGAGAGCGAGAGCGAGAGCGAGAGCGAGAGCGAGAGCGAGAGCGAGAGCGAGAGCGTGAGCGAGAGCGAGAGCGAGAGCGAGAGCGTGAGCGAGAGCGAGAGCGTGAGCGAGAGCGAGAGCGTGAGCGAGAGCGAGAGCGTGAGCGAGAGCGTGAGCGAGAGCGAGAGCGAGAGCGAGAGCGTGAGCGTGAGCGAGAGCGTGAGCGTGAGCGAGAGCGAGAGCGTGACGAACTGCACACTATGACAGTTGATGTTCAGTACTATGGACAAAATTAGCTAAGCAGGAGAGACAGGGAGAATTGGGATGGGTCAGAAAGTAAATGTAATTATGCAATTGTCAGGAAACACAGCAGTGACAAAGTGGCATTTGAAAAAGAACTATAAGAAGTAATGGACCTAGTCAAGTGGATACTTAGAAGAAAACCATTTCAAAGAGTGAACCGCATTCTTGGGTCCCAAGGAAGCACTGGGCAGGTCTGCAGGAAGAGCCTCCCATCACAGGATCTAGTGTGATGGGAGAAATATTTCAGAGGGGTGGAGGAGAAATTAAAGAAATCTCTTAGACCAGTAGAAAGATTATGGCTTTTATTCCATTGATATGGACAGAAATGAAATTTATATTATGTAAATAATAGCGAGTAATAGGTATGTGTATTTGGAATTGAATGTAGTGGATGCTTCTGTAAAGGCAGAGGCAGGAGAGCAGGCAGGAGGCTATTGCAGAAATCAGAGATTAATGATGTAGAAGTGGTAGAAGGCAGAGACAAAAGAAGCGATGAATCTGGCTCTTTTGCAGAGTTAGAATCCCCAAGGTTTTCTGGCAAACAGATCATGGCATGTCCCGGAGGAAGAGTGACAAGGATGACTGTAAGCCTTTTGGTCTCAGTCTCGTTGAAGGAGACATTTCCACCAGCCTCAGGATGCTAACTGTAACTCCAGCTGCTCCGTCAAGAGTTACAGTCTTAGAAACCCGCAAGAGCAGTGCTACCTGTCCTATACCATCGTTGGGAGTTGGCATCGACTTGATAACGGGGTTTTCTACTTACTCCAGGAAAAAAAGCAAGACTGTCTGCTCCCATAAAAAGTTATAGTCTCAGAAACGTGCGGGGCACGTCTCCCTGCCCTAGCTATAGGGCTGCTATCAGTAGACATTGACGTGATGGCTGTGTGTTGTCTTTTAGCCTGGTCTATTTCCTCCCAGAGAACTTGCACTTCTCCTACTTTAATACTCAGTTCCCAGGTTTATTATTGAATGTTTAGTCATTGGAATTTATTACTATACGGTTAGCTTCACTAGAAGAAATAAAATCATTTTTGTCTTGTTCAGGATTTCATCCCCAAGGTCTAACGTGTTATTAGCTATTCAATACTTATTGAATGAATGAGCACCTGCCGGCAGCCAAGGAGCAACGTATAAAAATACTAGATGTGATCATTTCTATGAAAAATTGGCAATGTTTTGGTGAAAAACATATAAACAAGAAATGATCAAATGGCAAAAGAAGGTAACATATCATTAATTGTCCATGTAAGTTGATTTACTTTTTTCTGCAATGCAAACTCAAGAGGTTTAAAGCCATGCACATTTTATTCACCTTGTATATAGGATTAAATAGATACATTATTAATCAAAATCCCAATCGAAATCTTGGAAAAGTAGAATGGTGAGAGAAATTTGCACAGATAAGATGGATTTTACTGATGCTGAATCTAAGTCCAGGATGGAAATTTTCTACTTTATGTCATAAGCAAGAAGGGAACACTCACTCCTTCTACTAAGAAAGCGGGGTGTGGTGGGGTGGGAATAAAGGAAGTGCTTACTTTTAGTGAGAACAATAATGCTTTAATTTTAGGGATTATGCATTTCAGTTAACGCAGTGCTTCAATATGCTGCAGTTAGTTGTCATTGGGTCAGCCCTTACACATGCTGATCCCATGCAAAACAGAACAAATGCTGAAATTCTGCCTGATCCTGCACCAATTTCATGATAATTGGTGTACTTCAGCCCACGGTGATAGTTATAGTATATTTCCAGTGCCCTTTGACCTAAGCCCTATATTGAATAATATTCTGCTATGACCCATGGAGTTGTCATGGGCTAGTTTTTGAAAGCAGCCAAATGCAATGCAGTGAATGACTTGATATCTTCCAGCCTTAATCTCTGTAACTCTCGCCAACTAACTGGGTTAACCGAACTAAAAAATTCATTGCCATTGAGTTGAGGCTGATTCATAGAGACCCGCGAATGCAAATGTGAGGTGGTTGTGATCTATCCAGGAGACTGGATAATTTGCTAACAATGTAACGAATGAACACGATACCCCGTGTGATCGGGCCATGCAAATAAACCCTAATGTGGGACTGTTTAGTGTGGACATTTCGTTAGCTGTGAATCAGAAATGGGGTTTTATTACTCTTGGGGAAAAAGAGCCACCATGAGTGAAACATGAATCAAGAGCCTTGTGCTGAGCCTCCTAAATCAGCGAGAGCGTGAGCGAGAGCGAGAGCGTGAGCGAGAGCGAGAGCGTGAGCGAGAGCGAGAGCGTGAGCGAGAGCGAGAGCGTGAGCGAGAGCGAGAGCGTGAGCGAGAGCGAGAGCGAGAGCGAGAGCGAGAGCGTGAGCGAGAGCGAGAGCGTGAGCGAGAGCGAGAGCGTGAGCGAGAGCGAGAGCGTGAGCGAGAGCGAGAGCGTGAGCGAGAGCGAGAGCGTGAGCGAGAGCGAGAGCGTGAGCGAGAGCGAGAGCGTGAGCGAGAGCGAGAGCGTGAGCGAGAGCGAGAGCGAGAGCGAGAGCGAGAGCGTGAGCGAGAGCGAGAGCGTGAGCGAGAGCGTGAGCGAGAGCGAGAGCGTGAGCGAGAGCGAGAGCGTGAGCGAGAGCGAGAGCGTGAGCGAGAGCGAGAGCGTGAGCGAGAGCGAGAGCGTGAGCGAGAGCGAGAGCGTGAGCGAGAGCGAGAGCGAGAGCGAGAGCGTGAGCGAGAGCGAGAGCGAGAGCGTGAGCGTGAGCGAGAGCGTGAGCGTGAGCGAGAGCGAGAGCGAGAGCGAGAGCGAGAGCGTGACGAACTGCACACTATGACAGTTGATGTTCAGTACTATGGACAAAATTAGCTAAGCAGGAGAGACAGGGAGAATTGGGATGGGTCAGAAAGTAAATGTAATTATGCAATTGTCAGGAAACACAGCAGTGACAAAGTGGCATTTGAAAAAGAACTATAAGAAGTAATGGACCTAGTCAAGTGGATACTTAGAAGAAAACCATTTCAAAGAGTGAACCGCATTCTTGGGTCCCAAGGAAGCACTGGGCAGGTCTGCAGGAAGAGCCTCCCATCACAGGATCTAGTGTGATGGGAGAAATATTTCAGAGGGGTGGAGGAGAAATTAAAGAAATCTCTTAGACCAGTAGAAAGATTATGGCTTTTATTCCATTGATATGGACAGAAATGAAATTTATATTATGTAAATAATAGCGAGTAATAGGTATGTGTATTTGGAATTGAATGTAGTGGATGCTTCTGTAAAGGCAGAGGCAGGAGAGCAGGCAGGAGGCTATTGCAGAAATCAGAGATTAATGATGTAGAAGTGGTAGAAGGCAGAGACAAAAGAAGCGATGAATCTGGCTCTTTTGCAGAGTTAGAATCCCCAAGGTTTTCTGGCAAACAGATCATGGCATGTCCCGGAGGAAGAGTGACAAGGATGACTGTAAGCCTTTTGGTCTCAGTCTCGTTGAAGGAGACATTTCCACCAGCCTCAGGATGCTAACTGTAACCCCAGCTGCTCCGTCAAGAGTTACAGTCTTAGAAACCCGCAAGAGCAGTGCTACCTGTCCTATACCATCGTTGGGAGTTGGCATCGACTTGATAACGGGGTTTTCTACTTACTCCAGGAAAAAAAGCAAGACTGTCTGCTCCCATAAAAAGTTATAGTCTCAGAAACGTGCGGGGCACGTCTCCCTGCCCTAGCTATAGGGCTGCTATCAGTAGACATTGACGTAATGGCTGTGTGTTGTCTTTTAGCCTGGTCTATTTCCTCCCAGAGAACTTGCACTTCTCCTACTTTAATACTCAGTTCCCAGGTTTATTATTGAATGTTTAGTCATTGGAATTTATTACTATACGGTTAGCTTCACTAGAAGAAATAAAATCATTTTTGTCTTGTTCAGGATTTCATCCCCAAGGTCTAACGTGTTATTAGCTATTCAATACTTATTGAATGAATGAGCACCTGCCGGCAGCCAAGGAGCAACGTATAAAAATACTAGATGTGATCATTTCTATGAAAAATTGGCAATGTTTTGGTGAAAAACATATAAACAAGAAATGATCAAATGGCAAAAGAAGGTAACATATCATTAATTGTCCATGTAAGTTGATTTACTTTTTTCTGCAATGCAAACTCAAGAGGTTTAAAGCCATGCACATTTTATTCACCTTGTATATAGGATTAAATAGATACATTATTAATCAAAATCCCAATCGAAATCTTGGAAAAGTAGAATGGTGAGAGAAATTTGCACAGATAAGATGGATTTTACTGATGCTGAATCTAAGTCCAGGATGGAAATTTTCTACTTTATGTCATAAGCAAGAAGGGAACACTCACTCCTTCTACTAAGAAAGCGGGGTGTGGTGGGGTGGGAATAAAGGAAGTGCTTACTTTTAGTGAGAACAATAATGCTTTAATTTTAGGGATTATGCATTTCAGTTAACGCAGTGCTTCAATATGCTGCAGTTAGTTGTCATTGGGTCAGCCCTTACACATGCTGATCCCATGCAAAACAGAACAAATGCTGAAATTCTGCCTGATCCTGCACCAATTTCATGATAATTGGTGTACTTCAGCCCACGGTGATAGTTATAGTATATTTCCAGTGCCCTTTGACCTAAGCCCTATATTGAATAATATTCTGCTATGACCCATGGAGTTGTCATGGGCTAGTTTTTGAAAGCAGCCAAATGCAATGCAGTGAATGACTTGATATCTTCCAGCCTTAATCTCTGTAACTCTCGCCAACTAACTGGGTTAACCGAACTAAAAAATTCATTGCCATTGAGTTGAGGCTGATTCATAGAGACCCGCGAATGCAAATGTGAGGTGGTTGTGATCTATCCAGGAGACTGGATAATTTGCTAACAATGTAACGAATGAACACGATACCCCGTGTGATCGGGCCATGCAAATAAACCCTAATGTGGGACTGTTTAGTGTGGACATTTCGTTAGCTGTGAATCAGAAATGGGGTTTTATTACTCTTGGGGAAAAAGAGCCACCATGAGTGAAACATGAATCAAGAGCCTTGTGCTGAGCCTCCTAAATCAGCGAGAGCGTGAGCGAGAGCGAGAGCGTGAGCGAGAGCGAGAGCGTGAGCGAGAGCGAGAGCGTGAGCGAGAGCGAGAGCGTGAGCGAGAGCGAGAGCGAGAGCGAGAGCGAGAGCGAGAGCGAGAGCGTGAGCGAGAGCGTGAGCGTGAGCGAGAGCGTGAGCGTGAGCGAGAGCGAGAGCGTGAGCGAGAGCGAGAGCGTGAGCGAGAGCGAGAGCGTGAGCGAGAGCGAGAGCGTGAGCGAGAGCGTGAGCGAGAGCGAGAGCGAGAGCGAGAGCGAGAGCGAGAGCGAGAGCGTGAGCGAGAGCGAGAGCGTGAGCGAGAGCGAGAGCGTGAGCGAGAGCGAGAGCGTGAGCGAGAGCGAGAGCGTGAGCGAGAGCGAGAGCGTGAGCGAGAGCGAGAGCGTGAGCGAGAGCGAGAGCGAGAGCGTGAGCGAGAGCGAGAGCGTGAGTGAGAGCGAGAGCGAGAGCGAGAGCGAGAGCGAGAGCGAGAGCGAGAGCGAGAGCGAGAGCGTGAGCGAGAGCGAGAGCGAGAGCGAGAGCGAGAGCGTGAGCGAGAGCGAGAGCGTGAGCGAGAGCGAGAGCGTGAGCGAGAGCGAGAGCGTGAGCGAGAGCGTGAGCGAGAGCGAGAGCGAGAGCGAGAGCGTGAGCGTGAGCGAGAGCGTGAGCGTGAGCGAGAGCGAGAGCGTGACGAACTGCACACTATGACAGTTGATGTTCAGTACTATGGACAAAATTAGCTAAGCAGGAGAGACAGGGAGAATTGGGATGGGTCAGAAAGTAAATGTAATTATGCAATTGTCAGGAAACACAGCAGTGACAAAGTGGCATTTGAAAAAGAACTATAAGAAGTAATGGACCTAGTCAAGTGGATACTTAGAAGAAAACCATTTCAAAGAGTGAACCGCATTCTTGGGTCCCAAGGAAGCACTGGGCAGGTCTGCAGGAAGAGCCTCCCATCACAGGATCTAGTGTGATGGGAGAAATATTTCAGAGGGGTGGAGGAGAAATTAAAGAAATCTCTTAGACCAGTAGAAAGATTATGGCTTTTATTCCATTGATATGGACAGAAATGAAATTTATATTATGTAAATAATAGCGAGTAATAGGTATGTGTATTTGGAATTGAATGTAGTGGATGCTTCTGTAAAGGCAGAGGCAGGAGAGCAGGCAGGAGGCTATTGCAGAAATCAGAGATTAATGATGTAGAAGTGGTAGAAGGCAGAGACAAAAGAAGCGATGAATCTGGCTCTTTTGCAGAGTTAGAATCCCCAAGGTTTTCTGGCAAACAGATCATGGCATGTCCCGGAGGAAGAGTGACAAGGATGACTGTAAGCCTTTTGGTCTCAGTCTCGTTGAAGGAGACATTTCCACCAGCCTCAGGATGCTAACTGTAACCCCAGCTGCTCCGTCAAGAGTTACAGTCTTAGAAACCCGCAAGAGCAGTGCTACCTGTCCTATACCATCGTTGGGAGTTGGCATCGACTTGATAACGGGGTTTTCTACTTACTCCAGGAAAAAAAGCAAGACTGTCTGCTCCCATAAAAAGTTATAGTCTCAGAAACGTGCGGGGCACGTCTCCCTGCCCTAGCTATAGGGCTGCTATCAGTAGACATTGACGTAATGGCTGTGTGTTGTCTTTTAGCCTGGTCTATTTCCTCCCAGAGAACTTGCACTTCTCCTACTTTAATACTCAGTTCCCAGGTTTATTATTGAATGTTTAGTCATTGGAATTTATTACTATACGGTTAGCTTCACTAGAAGAAATAAAATCATTTTTGTCTTGTTCAGGATTTCATCCCCAAGGTCTAACGTGTTATTAGCTATTCAATACTTATTGAATGAATGAGCACCTGCCGGCAGCCAAGGAGCAACGTATAAAAATACTAGATGTGATCATTTCTATGAAAAATTGGCAATGTTTTGGTGAAAAACATATAAACAAGAAATGATCAAATGGCAAAAGAAGGTAACATATCATTAATTGTCCATGTAAGTTGATTTACTTTTTTCTGCAATGCAAACTCAAGAGGTTTAAAGCCATGCACATTTTATTCACCTTGTATATAGGATTAAATAGATACATTATTAATCAAAATCCCAATCGAAATCTTGGAAAAGTAGAATGGTGAGAGAAATTTGCACAGATAAGATGGATTTTACTGATGCTGAATCTAAGTCCAGGATGGAAATTTTCTACTTTATGTCATAAGCAAGAAGGGAACACTCACTCCTTCTACTAAGAAAGCGGGGTGTGGTGGGGTGGGAATAAAGGAAGTGCTTACTTTTAGTGAGAACAATAATGCTTTAATTTTAGGGATTATGCATTTCAGTTAACGCAGTGCTTCAATATGCTGCAGTTAGTTGTCATTGGGTCAGCCCTTACACATGCTGATCCCATGCAAAACAGAACAAATGCTGAAATTCTGCCTGATCCTGCACCAATTTCATGATAATTGGTGTACTTCAGCCCACGGTGATAGTTATAGTATATTTCCAGTGCCCTTTGACCTAAGCCCTATATTGAATAATATTCTGCTATGACCCATGGAGTTGTCATGGGCTAGTTTTTGAAAGCAGCCAAATGCAATGCAGTGAATGACTTGATATCTTCCAGCCTTAATCTCTGTAACTCTCGCCAACTAACTGGGTTAACCGAACTAAAAAATTCATTGCCATTGAGTTGAGGCTGATTCATAGAGACCCGCGAATGCAAATGTGAGGTGGTTGTGATCTATCCAGGAGACTGGATAATTTGCTAACAATGTAACGAATGAACACGATACCCCGTGTGATCGGGCCATGCAAATAAACCCTAATGTGGGACTGTTTAGTGTGGACATTTCGTTAGCTGTGAATCAGAAATGGGGTTTTATTACTCTTGGGGAAAAAGAGCCACCATGAGTGAAACATGAATCAAGAGCCTTGTGCTGAGCCTCCTAAATCAGCGAGAGCGTGAGCGAGAGCGAGAGCGTGAGCGAGAGCGAGAGCGTGAGCGAGAGCGAGAGCGTGAGCGAGAGCGAGAGCGTGAGCGAGAGCGAGAGCGTGAGCGAGAGCGAGAGCGTGAGCGAGAGCGAGAGCGTGAGCGAGAGCGAGAGCGTGAGCGAGAGCGAGAGCGTGAGCGTGAGCGAGAGCGTGAGCGAGAGCGAGAGCGTGAGCGAGAGCGAGAGCGTGAGCGAGAGCGAGAGCGAGAGCGAGAGCGTGAGCGAGAGCGAGAGCGAGAGCGTGAGCGTGAGCGAGAGCGTGAGCGTGAGCGAGAGCGAGAGCGTGAGCGAGAGCGAGAGCGTGACGAACTGCACACTATGACAGTTGATGTTCAGTACTATGGACAAAATTAGCTAAGCAGGAGAGACAGGGAGAATTGGGATGGGTCAGAAAGTAAATGTAATTATGCAATTGTCAGGAAACACAGCAGTGACAAAGTGGCATTTGAAAAAGAACTATAAGAAGTAATGGACCTAGTCAAGTGGATACTTAGAAGAAAACCATTTCAAAGAGTGAACCGCATTCTTGGGTCCCAAGGAAGCACTGGGCAGGTCTGCAGGAAGAGCCTCCCATCACAGGATCTAGTGTGATGGGAGAAATATTTCAGAGGGGTGGAGGAGAAATTAAAGAAATCTCTTAGACCAGTAGAAAGATTATGGCTTTTATTCCATTGATATGGACAGAAATGAAATTTATATTATGTAAATAATAGCGAGTAATAGGTATGTGTATTTGGAATTGAATGTAGTGGATGCTTCTGTAAAGGCAGAGGCAGGAGAGCAGGCAGGAGGCTATTGCAGAAATCAGAGATTAATGATGTAGAAGTGGTAGAAGGCAGAGACAAAAGAAGCGATGAATCTGGCTCTTTTGCAGAGTTAGAATCCCCAAGGTTTTCTGGCAAACAGATCATGGCATGTCCCGGAGGAAGAGTGACAAGGATGACTGTAAGCCTTTTGGTCTCAGTCTCGTTGAAGGAGACATTTCCACCAGCCTCAGGATGCTAACTGTAACTCCAGCTGCTCCGTCAAGAGTTACAGTCTTAGAAACCCGCAAGAGCAGTGCTACCTGTCCTATACCATCGTTGGGAGTTGGCATCGACTTGATAACGGGGTTTTCTACTTACTCCAGGAAAAAAAGCAAGACTGTCTGCTCCCATAAAAAGTTATAGTCTCAGAAACGTGCGGGGCACGTCTCCCTGCCCTAGCTATAGGGCTGCTATCAGTAGACATTGACGTGATGGCTGTGTGTTGTCTTTTAGCCTGGTCTATTTCCTCCCAGAGAACTTGCACTTCTCCTACTTTAATACTCAGTTCCCAGGTTTATTATTGAATGTTTAGTCATTGGAATTTATTACTATACGGTTAGCTTCACTAGAAGAAATAAAATCATTTTTGTCTTGTTCAGGATTTCATCCCCAAGGTCTAACGTGTTATTAGCTATTCAATACTTATTGAATGAATGAGCACCTGCCGGCAGCCAAGGAGCAACGTATAAAAATACTAGATGTGATCATTTCTATGAAAAATTGGCAATGTTTTGGTGAAAAACATATAAACAAGAAATGATCAAATGGCAAAAGAAGGTAACATATCATTAATTGTCCATGTAAGTTGATTTACTTTTTTCTGCAATGCAAACTCAAGAGGTTTAAAGCCATGCACATTTTATTCACCTTGTATATAGGATTAAATAGATACATTATTAATCAAAATCCCAATCGAAATCTTGGAAAAGTAGAATGGTGAGAGAAATTTGCACAGATAAGATGGATTTTACTGATGCTGAATCTAAGTCCAGGATGGAAATTTTCTACTTTATGTCATAAGCAAGAAGGGAACACTCACTCCTTCTACTAAGAAAGCGGGGTGTGGTGGGGTGGGAATAAAGGAAGTGCTTACTTTTAGTGAGAACAATAATGCTTTAATTTTAGGGATTATGCATTTCAGTTAACGCAGTGCTTCAATATGCTGCAGTTAGTTGTCATTGGGTCAGCCCTTACACATGCTGATCCCATGCAAAACAGAACAAATGCTGAAATTCTGCCTGATCCTGCACCAATTTCATGATAATTGGTGTACTTCAGCCCACGGTGATAGTTATAGTATATTTCCAGTGCCCTTTGACCTAAGCCCTATATTGAATAATATTCTGCTATGACCCATGGAGTTGTCATGGGCTAGTTTTTGAAAGCAGCCAAATGCAATGCAGTGAATGACTTGATATCTTCCAGCCTTAATCTCTGTAACTCTCGCCAACTAACTGGGTTAACCGAACTAAAAAATTCATTGCCATTGAGTTGAGGCTGATTCATAGAGACCCGCGAATGCAAATGTGAGGTGGTTGTGATCTATCCAGGAGACTGGATAATTTGCTAACAATGTAACGAATGAACACGATACCCCGTGTGATCGGGCCATGCAAATAAACCCTAATGTGGGACTGTTTAGTGTGGACATTTCGTTAGCTGTGAATCAGAAATGGGGTTTTATTACTCTTGGGGAAAAAGAGCCACCATGAGTGAAACATGAATCAAGAGCCTTGTGCTGAGCCTCCTAAATCAGCGAGAGCGTGAGCGAGAGCGAGAGCGTGAGCGAGAGCGAGAGCGTGAGCGAGAGCGAGAGCGTGAGCGAGAGCGAGAGCGTGAGCGAGAGCGAGAGCGTGAGCGAGAGCGAGAGCGAGAGCGAGAGCGAGAGCGTGAGCGAGAGCGAGAGCGTGAGCGAGAGCGAGAGCGTGAGCGAGAGCGAGAGCGTGAGCGAGAGCGAGAGCGTGAGCGAGAGCGAGAGCGTGAGCGAGAGCGAGAGCGTGAGCGAGAGCGAGAGCGAGAGCGAGAGCGAGAGCGTGAGCGAGAGCGAGAGCGTGAGCGAGAGCGTGAGCGAGAGCGAGAGCGTGAGCGAGAGCGAGAGCGTGAGCGAGAGCGAGAGCGTGAGCGAGAGCGAGAGCGTGAGCGAGAGCGAGAGCGTGAGCGAGAGCGAGAGCGTGAGCGAGAGCGAGAGCGAGAGCGAGAGCGTGAGCGAGAGCGAGAGCGAGAGCGTGAGCGTGAGCGAGAGCGTGAGCGTGAGCGAGAGCGAGAGCGTGAGCGAGAGCGAGAGCGTGACGAACTGCACACTATGACAGTTGATGTTCAGTACTATGGACAAAATTAGCTAAGCAGGAGAGACAGGGAGAATTGGGATGGGTCAGAAAGTAAATGTAATTATGCAATTGTCAGGAAACACAGCAGTGACAAAGTGGCATTTGAAAAAGAACTATAAGAAGTAATGGACCTAGTCAAGTGGATACTTAGAAGAAAACCATTTCAAAGAGTGAACCGCATTCTTGGGTCCCAAGGAAGCACTGGGCAGGTCTGCAGGAAGAGCCTCCCATCACAGGATCTAGTGTGATGGGAGAAATATTTCAGAGGGGTGGAGGAGAAATTAAAGAAATCTCTTAGACCAGTAGAAAGATTATGGCTTTTATTCCATTGATATGGACAGAAATGAAATTTATATTATGTAAATAATAGCGAGTAATAGGTATGTGTATTTGGAATTGAATGTAGTGGATGCTTCTGTAAAGGCAGAGGCAGGAGAGCAGGCAGGAGGCTATTGCAGAAATCAGAGATTAATGATGTAGAAGTGGTAGAAGGCAGAGACAAAAGAAGCGATGAATCTGGCTCTTTTGCAGAGTTAGAATCCCCAAGGTTTTCTGGCAAACAGATCATGGCATGTCCCGGAGGAAGAGTGACAAGGATGACTGTAAGCCTTTTGGTCTCAGTCTCGTTGAAGGAGACATTTCCACCAGCCTCAGGATGCTAACTGTAACCCCAGCTGCTCCGTCAAGAGTTACAGTCTTAGAAACCCGCAAGAGCAGTGCTACCTGTCCTATACCATCGTTGGGAGTTGGCATCGACTTGATAACGGGGTTTTCTACTTACTCCAGGAAAAAAAGCAAGACTGTCTGCTCCCATAAAAAGTTATAGTCTCAGAAACGTGCGGGGCACGTCTCCCTGCCCTAGCTATAGGGCTGCTATCAGTAGACATTGACGTAATGGCTGTGTGTTGTCTTTTAGCCTGGTCTATTTCCTCCCAGAGAACTTGCACTTCTCCTACTTTAATACTCAGTTCCCAGGTTTATTATTGAATGTTTAGTCATTGGAATTTATTACTATACGGTTAGCTTCACTAGAAGAAATAAAATCATTTTTGTCTTGTTCAGGATTTCATCCCCAAGGTCTAACGTGTTATTAGCTATTCAATACTTATTGAATGAATGAGCACCTGCCGGCAGCCAAGGAGCAACGTATAAAAATACTAGATGTGATCATTTCTATGAAAAATTGGCAATGTTTTGGTGAAAAACATATAAACAAGAAATGATCAAATGGCAAAAGAAGGTAACATATCATTAATTGTCCATGTAAGTTGATTTACTTTTTTCTGCAATGCAAACTCAAGAGGTTTAAAGCCATGCACATTTTATTCACCTTGTATATAGGATTAAATAGATACATTATTAATCAAAATCCCAATCGAAATCTTGGAAAAGTAGAATGGTGAGAGAAATTTGCACAGATAAGATGGATTTTACTGATGCTGAATCTAAGTCCAGGATGGAAATTTTCTACTTTATGTCATAAGCAAGAAGGGAACACTCACTCCTTCTACTAAGAAAGCGGGGTGTGGTGGGGTGGGAATAAAGGAAGTGCTTACTTTTAGTGAGAACAATAATGCTTTAATTTTAGGGATTATGCATTTCAGTTAACGCAGTGCTTCAATATGCTGCAGTTAGTTGTCATTGGGTCAGCCCTTACACATGCTGATCCCATGCAAAACAGAACAAATGCTGAAATTCTGCCTGATCCTGCACCAATTTCATGATAATTGGTGTACTTCAGCCCACGGTGATAGTTATAGTATATTTCCAGTGCCCTTTGACCTAAGCCCTATATTGAATAATATTCTGCTATGACCCATGGAGTTGTCATGGGCTAGTTTTTGAAAGCAGCCAAATGCAATGCAGTGAATGACTTGATATCTTCCAGCCTTAATCTCTGTAACTCTCGCCAACTAACTGGGTTAACCGAACTAAAAAATTCATTGCCATTGAGTTGAGGCTGATTCATAGAGACCCGCGAATGCAAATGTGAGGTGGTTGTGATCTATCCAGGAGACTGGATAATTTGCTAACAATGTAACGAATGAACACGATACCCCGTGTGATCGGGCCATGCAAATAAACCCTAATGTGGGACTGTTTAGTGTGGACATTTCGTTAGCTGTGAATCAGAAATGGGGTTTTATTACTCTTGGGGAAAAAGAGCCACCATGAGTGAAACATGAATCAAGAGCCTTGTGCTGAGCCTCCTAAATCAGCGAGAGCGTGAGCGAGAGCGAGAGCGTGAGCGAGAGCGAGAGCGTGAGCGAGAGCGAGAGCGAGAGCGTGAGCGAGAGCGAGAGCGTGAGCGAGAGCGAGAGCGTGAGCGAGAGCGAGAGCGTGAGCGAGAGCGAGAGCGAGAGCGAGAGCGAGAGCGAGAGCGAGAGCGTGAGCGAGAGCGTGAGCGTGAGCGAGAGCGTGAGAGTGAGCGAGAGCGAGAGCGTGAGCGAGAGCGAGAGCGTGAGCGAGAGCGAGAGCGTGAGCGAGAGCGTGAGCGAGAGCGAGAGCGAGAGCGAGAGCGAGAGCGTGAGCGAGAGCGAGAGCGTGAGCGAGAGCGAGAGCGTGAGCGAGAGCGAGAGCGTGAGCGAGAGCGAGAGCGTGAGCGAGAGCGAGAGCGTGAGCGAGAGCGAGAGCGTGAGCGAGAGCGAGAGCGTGAGCGAGAGCGAGAGCGTGAGCGAGAGCGAGAGCGAGAGCGTGAGCGAGAGCGAGAGCGTGAGCGAGAGCGAGAGCGAGAGCGAGAGCGAGAGCGAGAGCGAGAGCGAGAGCGAGAGCGAGAGCGAGAGCGAGAGCGTGAGCGAGAGCGAGAGCGAGAGCGAGAGCGAGAGCGTGAGCGAGAGCGAGAGCGTGAGCGAGAGCGAGAGCGTGAGCGAGAGCGAGAGCGTGAGCGAGAGCGTGAGCGAGAGCGAGAGCGAGAGCGAGAGCGTGAGCGTGAGCGAGAGCGTGAGCGTGAGCGAGAGCGAGAGCGTGACGAACTGCACACTATGACAGTTGATGTTCAGTACTATGGACAAAATTAGCTAAGCAGGAGAGACAGGGAGAATTGGGATGGGTCAGAAAGTAAATGTAATTATGCAATTGTCAGGAAACACAGCAGTGACAAAGTGGCATTTGAAAAAGAACTATAAGAAGTAATGGACCTAGTCAAGTGGATACTTAGAAGAAAACCATTTCAAAGAGTGAACCGCATTCTTGGGTCCCAAGGAAGCACTGGGCAGGTCTGCAGGAAGAGCCTCCCATCACAGGATCTAGTGTGATGGGAGAAATATTTCAGAGGGGTGGAGGAGAAATTAAAGAAATCTCTTAGACCAGTAGAAAGATTATGGCTTTTATTCCATTGATATGGACAGAAATGAAATTTATATTATGTAAATAATAGCGAGTAATAGGTATGTGTATTTGGAATTGAATGTAGTGGATGCTTCTGTAAAGGCAGAGGCAGGAGAGCAGGCAGGAAGCTATTGCAGAAATCAGAGATTAATGATGTAGAAGTGGTAGAAGGCAGAGACAAAAGAAGCGATGAATCTGGCTCTTTTGCAGAGTTAGAATCCCCAAGGTTTTCTGGCAAACAGATCATGGCATGTCCCGGAGGAAGAGTGACAAGGATGACTGTAAGCCTTTTGGTCTCAGTCTCGTTGAAGGAGACATTTCCACCAGCCTCAGGATGCTAACTGTAACCCCAGCTGCTCCGTCAAGAGTTACAGTCTTAGAAACCCGCAAGAGCAGTGCTACCTGTCCTATACCATCGTTGGGAGTTGGCATCGACTTGATAACGGGGTTTTCTACTTACTCCAGGAAAAAAAGCAAGACTGTCTGCTCCCATAAAAAGTTATAGTCTCAGAAACGTGCGGGGCACGTCTCCCTGCCCTAGCTATAGGGCTGCTATCAGTAGACATTGACGTAATGGCTGTGTGTTGTCTTTTAGCCTGGTCTATTTCCTCCCAGAGAACTTGCACTTCTCCTACTTTAATACTCAGTTCCCAGGTTTATTATTGAATGTTTAGTCATTGGAATTTATTACTATACGGTTAGCTTCACTAGAAGAAATAAAATCATTTTTGTCTTGTTCAGGATTTCATCCCCAAGGTCTAACGTGTTATTAGCTATTCAATACTTATTGAATGAATGAGCACCTGCCGGCAGCCAAGGAGCAACGTATAAAAATACTAGATGTGATCATTTCTATGAAAAATTGGCAATGTTTTGGTGAAAAACATATAAACAAGAAATGATCAAATGGCAAAAGAAGGTAACATATCATTAATTGTCCATGTAAGTTGATTTACTTTTTTCTGCAATGCAAACTCAAGAGGTTTAAAGCCATGCACATTTTATTCACCTTGTATATAGGATTAAATAGATACATTATTAATCAAAATCCCAATCGAAATCTTGGAAAAGTAGAATGGTGAGAGAAATTTGCACAGATAAGATGGATTTTACTGATGCTGAATCTAAGTCCAGGATGGAAATTTTCTACTTTATGTCATAAGCAAGAAGGGAACACTCACTCCTTCTACTAAGAAAGCGGGGTGTGGTGGGGTGGGAATAAAGGAAGTGCTTACTTTTAGTGAGAACAATAATGCTTTAATTTTAGGGATTATGCATTTCAGTTAACGCAGTGCTTCAATATGCTGCAGTTAGTTGTCATTGGGTCAGCCCTTACACATGCTGATCCCATGCAAAACAGAACAAATGCTGAAATTCTGCCTGATCCTGCACCAATTTCATGATAATTGGTGTACTTCAGCCCACGGTGATAGTTATAGTATATTTCCAGTGCCCTTTGACCTAAGCCCTATATTGAATAATATTCTGCTATGACCCATGGAGTTGTCATGGGCTAGTTTTTGAAAGCAGCCAAATGCAATGCAGTGAATGACTTGATATCTTCCAGCCTTAATCTCTGTAACTCTCGCCAACTAACTGGGTTAACCGAACTAAAAAATTCATTGCCATTGAGTTGAGGCTGATTCATAGAGACCCGCGAATGCAAATGTGAGGTGGTTGTGATCTATCCAGGAGACTGGATAATTTGCTAACAATGTAACGAATGAACACGATACCCCGTGTGATCGGGCCATGCAAATAAACCCTAATGTGGGACTGTTTAGTGTGGACATTTCGTTAGCTGTGAATCAGAAATGGGGTTTTATTACTCTTGGGGAAAAAGAGCCACCATGAGTGAAACATGAATCAAGAGCCTTGTGCTGAGCCTGCTAAATCAGCGAGAGCGAGAGCGTGAGCGAGAGCGAGAGCGTGAGCGAGAGCGAGAGCGTGAGCGAGAGCGAGAGCGTGAGCGAGAGCGAGAGCGTGAGCGAGAGCGAGAGCGTGAGCGAGAGCGAGAGCGTGAGCGAGAGCGAGAGCGTGAGCGAGAGCGAGAGCGTGAGCGAGAGCGAGAGCGTGAGCGAGAGCGAGAGCGTGAGCGAGAGCGAGAGCGTGAGCGAGAGCGAGAGCGTGAGCGAGAGCGAGAGCGTGAGCGAGAGCGAGAGCGTGAGCGAGAGCGAGAGCGTGAGCGAGAGCGAGAGCGTGAGCGAGAGCGAGAGCGTGAGCGAGAGCGAGAGCGTGAGCGAGAGCGAGAGCGAGAGCGAGAGCGTGAGCGAGAGCGAGAGCGTGAGCGGGAGCGAGAGCGTGAGCGGGAGCGAGAGCGTGAGCGGGAGCGTGAGCGTGAGCGGGAGCGAGAGCGTGAGCGGGAGCGAGAGCGTGAGCGGGAGCGAGAGCGTGAGCGAGAGCGAGAGCGTGAGCGAGAGCGAGAGCGAGAGCGAGAGCGAGAGCGAGAGCGAGAGCGAGAGCGAGAGCGAGAGCGTGAGCGAGAGCGAGAGCGTGAGCGAGAGCGAGAGCGTGAGCGAGAGCGAGAGCGTGAGCGAGAGCGAGAGCGTGAGCGAGAGCGAGAGCGTGAGCGAGAGCGAGAGCGTGAGCGAGAGCGAGAGCGTGAGCGAGAGCGTGAGCGAGAGCGAGAGCGTGAGCGAGAGCGAGAGCGAGAGCGAGAGCGAGAGCGTGAGCGAGAGCGAGAGCGAGAGCGAGAGCGAGAGCGAGAGCGAGAGCGAGAGCGAGAGCGAGAGCGAGAGCGTGAGCGAGAGCGAGAGCGTGAGCCAGAGCGTGAGCGTGAGCGAGAGCGAGAGCGTGAGCGAGAGCGAGAGCGTGAGCGAGAGCGAGAGCGTGAGCGAGAGCGTGAGCGAGAGCGAGAGCGAGAGCGAGAGCGAGAGCGAGAGCGAGAGCGAGAGCGTGAGCGAGAGCGAGAGCGTGAGCGAGAGCGAGAGCGTGAGCGAGAGCGAGAGCGTGAGCGAGAGCGAGAGCGTGAGCGAGAGCGAGAGCGAGAGCGTGAGCGAGAGCGTGAGCGAGAGCGAGAGCGAGAGCGAGAGCGAGAGCGAGAGCGAGAGCGAGAGCGAGAGCGTGAGCGAGAGCGAGAGCGAGAGAGAGAGCGAGAGCGTGAGCGAGAGCGAGAGCGTGAGCGAGAGCGAGAGCGTGAGCGAGAGCGAGAGCGTGAGCGAGAGCGTGAGCGAGAGCGAGAGCGAGAGCGAGAGCGTGAGCGTGAGCGAGAGCGTGAGCGTGAGCGAGAGCGTGACGAACTGCACACTATGACAGTTGATGTTCAGTACTATGGACAAAATTAGCTAAGCAGGAGAGACAGGGAGAATTGGGATGGGTCAGAAAGTAAATGTAATTATGCAATTGTCAGGAAACACAGCAGTGACAAAGTGGCATTTGAAAAAGAACTATAAGAAGTAATGGACCTAGTCAAGTGGATACTTAGAAGAAAACCATTTCAAAGAGTGAACCGCATTCTTGGGTCCCAAGGAAGCACTGGGCAGGTCTGCAGGAAGAGCCTCCCATCACAGGATCTAGTGTGATGGGAGAAATATTTCAGAGGGGTGGAGGAGAAATTAAAGAAATCTCTTAGACCAGTAGAAAGATTATGGCTTTTATTCCATTGATATGGACAGAAATGAAATTTATATTATGTAAATAATAGCGAGTAATAGGTATGTGTATTTGGAATTGAATGTAGTGGATGCTTCTGTAAAGGCAGAGGCAGGAGAGCAGGCAGGAGGCTATTGCAGAAATCAGAGATTAATGATGTAGAAGTGGTAGAAGGCAGAGACAAAAGAAGCGATGAATCTGGCTCTTTTGCAGAGTTAGAATCCCCAAGGTTTTCTGGCAAACAGATCATGGCATGTCCCGGAGGAAGAGTGACAAGGATGACTGTAAGCCTTTTGGTCTCAGTCTCGTTGAAGGAGACATTTCCACCAGCCTCAGGATGCTAACTGTAACCCCAGCTGCTCCGTCAAGAGTTACAGTCTTAGAAACCCGCAAGAGCAGTGCTACCTGTCCTATACCATCGTTGGGAGTTGGCATCGACTTGATAACGGGGTTTTCTACTTACTCCAGGAAAAAAAGCAAGACTGTCTGCTCCCATAAAAAGTTATAGTCTCAGAAACGTGCGGGGCACGTCTCCCTGCCCTAGCTATAGGGCTGCTATCAGTAGACATTGACGTAATGGCTGTGTGTTGTCTTTTAGCCTGGTCTATTTCCTCCCAGAGAACTTGCACTTCTCCTACTTTAATACTCAGTTCCCAGGTTTATTATTGAATGTTTAGTCATTGGAATTTATTACTATACGGTTAGCTTCACTAGAAGAAATAAAATCATTTTTGTCTTGTTCAGGATTTCATCCCCAAGGTCTAACGTGTTATTAGCTATTCAATACTTATTGAATGAATGAGCACCTGCCGGCAGCCAAGGAGCAACGTATAAAAATACTAGATGTGATCATTTCTATGAAAAATTGGCAATGTTTTGGTGAAAAACATATAAACAAGAAATGATCAAATGGCAAAAGAAGGTAACATATCATTAATTGTCCATGTAAGTTGATTTACTTTTTTCTGCAATGCAAACTCAAGAGGTTTAAAGCCATGCACATTTTATTCACCTTGTATATAGGATTAAATAGATACATTATTAATCAAAATCCCAATCGAAATCTTGGAAAAGTAGAATGGTGAGAGAAATTTGCACAGATAAGATGGATTTTACTGATGCTGAATCTAAGTCCAGGATGGAAATTTTCTACTTTATGTCATAAGCAAGAAGGGAACACTCACTCCTTCTACTAAGAAAGCGGGGTGTGGTGGGGTGGGAATAAAGGAAGTGCTTACTTTTAGTGAGAACAATAATGCTTTAATTTTAGGGATTATGCATTTCAGTTAACGCAGTGCTTCAATATGCTGCAGTTAGTTGTCATTGGGTCAGCCCTTAC
This sequence comes from Tenrec ecaudatus, assembly GCF_050624435.1. Lineage (NCBI taxonomy): Eukaryota > Metazoa > Chordata > Mammalia > Afrosoricida > Tenrecidae > Tenrec > Tenrec ecaudatus. Next base: position 342,610 of record NW_027457618.1, read on the forward strand.
ACATGCTGATCCCATGCAAAACAGAACAAATGCTGAAATTCTGCCTGATCCTGCACCAATTTCATGATAATTGGTGTACTTCAGCCCACGGTGATAGTTATAGTATATTTCCAGTGCCCTTTGACCTAAGCCCTATATTGAATAATATTCTGCTATGACCCATGGAGTTGTCATGGGCTAGTTTTTGAAAGCAGCCAAATGCAATGCAGTGAATGACTTGATATCTTCCAGCCTTAATCTCTGTAACTCTCGCCAACTAACTGGGTTAACCGAACTAAAAAATTCATTGCCATTGAGTTGAGGCTGATTCATAGAGACCCGCGAATGCAAATGTGAGGTGGTTGTGATCTATCCAGGAGACTGGATAATTTGCTAACAATGTAACGAATGAACACGATACCCCGTGTGATCGGGCCATGCAAATAAACCCTAATGTGGGACTGTTTAGTGTGGACATTTCGTTAGCTGTGAATCAGAAATGGGGTTTTATTACTCTTGGGGAAAAAGAGCCACCATGAGTGAAACATGAATCAAGAGCCTTGTGCTGAGCCTCCTAAATCAGCGAGAGCGAGAGCGTGAGCGAGAGCGAGAGCGTGAGCGAGAGCGAGAGCGTGAGCGAGAGCGAGAGCGTGAGCGAGAGCGAGAGCGTGAGCGAGAGCGAGAGCGTGAGCGAGAGCGAGAGCGTGAGCGAGAGCGAGAGCGTGAGCGAGAGCGAGAGCGTGAGCGAGAGCGAGAGCGTGAGCGAGAGCGAGAGCGTGAGCGAGAGCGAGAGCGAGAGCGTGAGCGAGAGCGAGAGCGTGAGCGAGAGCGAGAGCGTGAGCGAGAGCGAGAGCGAGAGCGTGAGCGAGAGCGAGAGCGTGAGCGAGAGCGAGAGCGTGAGCGAGAGCGAGAGCGTGAGCGAGAGCGAGAGCGAGAGCGTGAGCGAGAGCGAGAGCGTGAGCGAGAGCGAGAGCGAGAGCGAGAGCGTGAGCGAGAGCGAGAGCGTGAGCGAGAGCGAGAGCGTGAGCGAGAGCGAGAGCGTGAGCGAGAGCGAGAGCGTGAGCGAGAGCGAGAGCGTGAGCGAGAGCGAGAGCGTGAGCGAGAGCGAGAGCGTGAGCGAGAGCGAGAGCGTGAGCGAGAGCGAGAGCGTGAGCGAGAGCGAGAGCGTGAGCGAGAGCGAGAGCGTGAGCGAGAGCGAGAGCGTGAGCGAGAGCGAGAGCGTGAGCGAGAGCGAGAGCGTGAGCGAGAGCGAGAGCGTGAGCGAGAGCGAGAGCGTGAGCGAGAGCGAGAGCGTGAGCGAGAGCGAGAGCGTGAGCGAGAGCGAGAGCGTGAGCGAGAGCGTGAGCGAGAGCGAGAGCGAGAGCGAGAGCGTGAGCGAGAGCGAGAGCGAGAGCGAGAGCGTGAGCGAGAGCGAGAGCGAGAGCGAGAGCGAGAGCGAGAGCGAGAGCGAGAGCGAGAGCGAGAGCGTGAGCGAGTGCGAGAGCGTGAGCGAGAGCGAGAGCGAGGCGAGAGCGAGAGCGAGAGCGAGAGCGAGAGCGTGAGCGAGAGCGAGAGCGTGAGCGAGAGCGAGAGCGTGAGCGAGAGCGAGAGCGTGAGCGAGAGCGAGAGCGTGAGCGAGAGCGAGAGCGTGAGCGAGAGCGAGAGCGAGAGCGAGAGCGAGAGCGTGAGCGAGAGCGAGAGCGTGAGCGTGAGCGAGAGCGAGAGCGTGAGCTAGAGCGAGAGCCTGAGCGAGAGCGAGAGCGTGAGCGAGAGCGAGAGCGTGAGCGAGAGCGAGAGCGTGAGCGAGAGCGAGAGCGTGAGCGAGAGCGAGAGCGTGAGCGAGAGCGAGAGCGTGAGCGAGAGCGTGAGCGAGAGCGAGAGCGTGAGCGAGAGCGAGAGCGTGAGCGAGAGCGAGGCGAGAGCGAGAGCGAGAGCGTGAGCGAGAGCGAGAGCGTGAGCGAGAGCGAGAGCGTGAGCGAGAGCGAGAGCGTGAGCGAGATCGAGAGCGTGAGCGAGAGCGAGAGCGTGAGCGAGAGCGAGAGCGAGAGCGAGAGCGAGAGCGTGAGCGAGAGCGAGAGCGTGAGCGTGAGCGAGAGCGAGAGCGTGAGCTAGAGCGAGAGCGTGAGCGAGAGCGAGAGCGTGAGCGAGAGCGAGAGCGTGAGCGAGAGCGAGAGCGTGAGCGAGAGCGAGAGCGTGAGCGAGAGCGAGAGCGTGAGCGAGAGCGAGAGCGTGAGCGAGAGCGTGAGCGTGAGCGAGAGCGAGAGCGTGAGCGTGAGCGAGAGCGTGAGCGAGAGCGAGAGCGAGAGCGAGAGCGTGAGCGAGAGCGAGAGCGTGAGCGAGAGCGAGAGCGTGAGCGAGAGCGAGAGCGTGAGCGAGAGCGAGAGCGTGAGCGAGAGCGAGAGCGTGAGCGAGAGCGAGAGCGAGAGCGAGAGCGAGAGCGTGAGCGAGAGCGAGAGCGTGAGCGAGAGCGAGAGCGTGAGCGAGAGCGAGAGCGTGAGCGAGAGCGAGAGCGAGAGCGAGAGCGTGAGCGAGAGCGAGAGCGAGAGCGAGAGCGAGAGCGAGAGCGAGAGCGAGAGCGAGAGCGTGAGCGAGAGCGAGAGCGAGAGCGAGAGCGTGAGCGAGAGCGAGAGCGTGAGCGAGAGCGAGAGCGTGAGCGAGAGCGAGAGCGTGAGCGAGAGCGAGAGCGAGAGCGAGAGCGTGAGCGAGAGCGAGAGCGTGAGCGAGAGCGAGAGCGAGAGCGAGAGCGAGAGCGTGAGCGAGAGCGAGAGCGTGAGCGAGAGCGAGAGCGTGAGCGAGAGCGAGAGCGTGAGCGAGAGCGAGAGCGTGAGCGAGAGCGAGAGCGTGAGCGAGAGCGAGAGCGTGAGCGAGAGCGAGAGCGTGAGCGAGAGCGAGAGCGTGAGCGAGAGCGAGAGCGTGAGCGAGAGCGAGAGCGAGAGCGAGAGCGTGAGCGAGAGCGAGAGCGTGAGCGAGAGCGAGAGCGTGAGCGAGAGCGTGAGCGTGAGCGAGAGCGTGAGCGAGAGCGAGAGCGTGAGCGAGAGCGAGAGCGTGAGCGAGAGCGTGAGCGAGAGCGAGAGCGTGAGCGAGAGCGAGAGCGTGAGCGAGAGCGAGAGCGTGAGCGAGAGCGAGAGCGTGAGCGAGAGCGAGAGCGTGAGCGAGAGCGAGAGCGAGAGCGTGAGCGAGAGCGAGAGCGTGAGCGAGAGCGAGAGCGTGAGCGAGAGCGAGAGCGTGAGCGAGAGCGAGAGCGTGAGCGAGAGCGAGAGCGTGAGCGAGAGCGAGAGCGTGAGCGAGAGCGAGAGCGTGAGCGAGAGCGAGAGCGTGAGCGAGAGCGAGAGCGTGAGCGAGAGCGAGAGCGTGAGCGAGAGCGAGAGCGTGAGCGAGAGCGAGAGCGAGAGCGAGAGCGAGAGCGAGAGCGAGAGCGAGAGCGAGAGCGAGAGCGAGAGCGTGAGCGAGAGCGAGAGCGAGAGCGTGAGCGAGAGCGAGAGCGAGAGCGTGAGCGAGAGCGAGAGCGTGAGCGAGAGCGAGAGCGTGAGCGAGAGCGAGAGCGAGAGCGTGAGCGAGAGCGAGAGCGTGAGCGAGAGCGAGAGCGTGAGCGAGAGCGAGAGCGTGAGCGAGAGCGAGAGCGTGAGCGAGAGCGAGAGCGTGAGCGAGAGCGTGAGCGTGAGCGAGAGCGAGAGCGTGAGCGAGAGCGAGAGCGTGAGCGAGAGCGAGAGCGTGAGCGAGAGCGAGAGCGTGAGCGAGAGCGTGAGCGAGAGCGAGAGCGAGAGCGAGAGCGAGAGCGAGAGCGTGAGCGAGAGCGAGAGCGTGAGCGAGAGCGAGAGCGAGAGCGAGAGCGAGAGCGAGAGCGTGAGCGAGAGCGAGAGCGAGAGCGAGAGCGAGAGCGAGAGCGTGAGCGAGAGCGAGAGCGAGAGCGTGAGCGAGAGCGAGAGCGTGAGCGAGAGCGAGAGCGAGAGCGAGAGCGTGAGCGAGAGCGAGAGCGAGAGCGAGAGCGTGAGCGTGAGCGAGAGCGTGAGCGTGAGTGAGAGCGAGAGCGTGAGCGAGAGCGAGAGCGTGACGAACTGCACACTATGACAGTTGATGTTCAGTACTATGGACAAAATTAGCTAAGCAGGAGAGACAGGGAGAATTGGGATGGGTCAGAAAGTAAATGTAATTATGCAATTGTCAGGAAACACAGCAGTGACAAAGTGGCATTTGAAAAAGAACTATAAGAAGTAATGGACCTAGTCAAGTGGATACTTAGAAGAAAACCATTTCAATGAGTGAACCGCATTCTTGGGTCCCAAGGAAGCACTGGGCAGGTCTGCAGGAAGAGCCTCCCATCACAGGATCTAGTGTGATGGGAGAAATATTTCAGAGGGGTGGAGGAGAAATTAAAGAAATCTCTTAGACCAGTAGAAAGATTATGGCTTTTATTCCATTGATATGGACAGAAATGAAATTTATATTATGTAAATAATAGCGAGTAATAGGTATGTGTATTTGGAATTGAATGTAGTGGATGCTTCTGTAAAGGCAGAGGCAGGAGAGCAGGCAGGAGGCTATTGCAGAAATCAGAGATTAATGATGTAGAAGTGGTAGAAGGCAGAGACAAAAGAAGCGATGAATCTGGCTCTTTTGCAGAGTTAGAATCCCCAAGGTTTTCTGGCAAACAGATCATGGCATGTCCCGGAGGAAGAGTGACAAGGATGACTGTAAGCCTTTTGGTCTCAGTCTCGTTGAAGGAGACATTTCCACCAGCCTCAGGATGCTAACTGTAACCCCAGCTGCTCCGTCAAGAGTTACAGTCTTAGAAACCCGCAAGAGCAGTGCTACCTGTCCTATACCATCGTTGGGAGTTGGCATCGACTTGATAACGGGGTTTTCTACTTACTCCAGGAAAAAAAGCAAGACTGTCTGCTCCCATAAAAAGTTATAGTCTCAGAAACGTGCGGGGCATGTCTCCCTGCCCTAGCTATAGGGCTGCTATCAGTAGACATTGACGTAATGGCTGTGTGTTGTCTTTTAGCCTGGTCTATTTCCTCCCAGAGAACTTGCACTTCTCCTACTTTAATACTCAGTTCCCAGGTTTATTATTGAATGTTTAGTCATTGGAATTTATTACTATACGGTTAGCTTCACTAGAAGAAATAAAATCATTTTTGTCTTGTTCAGGATTTCATCCCCAAGGTCTAACGTGTTATTAGCTATTCAATACTTATTGAATGAATGAGCACCTGCCGGCAGCCAAGGAGCAACGTATAAAAATACTAGATGTGATCATTTCTATGAAAAATTGGCAATGTTTTGGTGAAAAACATATAAACAAGAAATGATCAAATGGCAAAAGAAGGTAACATATCATTAATTGTCCATGTAAGTTGATTTACTTTTTTCTGCAATGCAAACTCAAGAGGTTTAAAGCCATGCACATTTTATTCACCTTGTATATAGGATTAAATAGATACATTATTAATCAAAATCCCAATCGAAATCTTGGAAAAGTAGAATGGTGAGAGAAATTTGCACAGATAAGATGGATTTTACTGATGCTGAATCTAAGTCCAGGATGGAAATTTTCTACTTTATGTCATAAGCAAGAAGGGAACACTCACTCCTTCTACTAAGAAAGCGGGGTGTGGTGGGGTGGGAATAAAGGAAGTGCTTACTTTTAGTGAGAACAATAATGCTTTAATTTTAGGGATTATGCATTTCAGTTAACGCAGTGCTTCAATATGCTGCAGTTAGTTGTCATTGGGTCAGCCCTTACACATGCTGATCCCATGCAAAACAGAACAAATGCTGAAATTCTGCCTGATCCTGCACCAATTTCATGATAATTGGTGTACTTCAGCCCACGGTGATAGTTATAGTATATTTCCAGTGCCCTTTGACCTAAGCCCTATATTGAATAATATTCTGCTATGACCCATGGAGTTGTCATGGGCTAGTTTTTGAAAGCAGCCAAATGCAATGCAGTGAATGACTTGATATCTTCCAGCCTTAATCTCTGTAACTCTCGCCAACTAACTGGGTTAACCGAACTAAAAAATTCATTGCCATTGAGTTGAGGCTGATTCATAGAGACCCGCGAATGCAAATGTGAGGTGGTTGTGATCTATCCAGGAGACTGGATAATTTGCTAACAATGTAACGAATGAACACGATACCCCGTGTGATCGGGCCATGCAAATAAACCCTAATGTGGGACTGTTTAGTGTGGACATTTCGTTAGCTGTGAATCAGAAATGGGGTTTTATTACTCTTGGGGAAAAAGAGCCACCATGAGTGAAACATGAATCAAGAGCCTTGTGCTGAGCCTCCTAAATCAGCGAGAGCGTGAGCGAGAGCGAGAGCGTGAGCGAGAGCGAGAGCGTGAGCGAGAGCGAGAGCGTGAGCGAGAGCGAGAGCGTGAGCGAGAGCGAGAGCGTGAGCGAGAGCGAGAGCGTGAGCGAGAGCGAGAGCGTGAGCGAGAGCGTGAGCGAGAGCGAGAGCGTGAGCGAGAGCGAGAGCGTGAGCGAGAGCGAGAGCGTGAGCGAGAGCGAGAGCGTGAGCGAGAGCGAGAGCGTGAGCGAGAGCGAGAGCGTGAGCGAGAGCGAGAGCGTGAGCGAGAGCGAGAGCGTGAGCGAGAGCGAGAGCGTGAGCGAGAGCGAGAGCGTGAGCGAGAGCGAGAGCGTGAGCGAGAGCGAGAGCGTGAGCGAGAGCGAGAGCGAGAGCGTGAGCGAGAGCGAGAGCGTGAGCGAGAGCGAGAGCGTGAGCGAGAGCGAGAGCGTGAGCGAGAGCGAGAGCGTGAGCGAGAGCGAGAGCGTGAGCGAGAGCGAGAGCGTGAGCGAGAGCGAGAGCGTGAGCGAGAGCGAGAGCGTGAGCGAGAGCGAGAGCGTGAGCGAGAGCGAGAGCGTGAGCGAGAGCGAGAGCGTGAGCGAGAGCGAGAGCGTGAGCGAGAGCGAGAGCGTGAGCGAGAGCGAGAGCGTGAGCGAGAGCGAGAGCGAGAGCGTGAGCGAGAGCGAGAGCGTGAGCGAGAGCGAGAGCGTGAGCGAGAGCGAGAGCGAGAGCGAGAGCGAGAGCGAGAGCGAGAGCGTGAGCGAGAGCGAGAGCGAGAGCGAGAGCGAGAGCGTGAGCGAGAGCGAGAGCGTGAGCGAGAGCGAGAGCGTGAGCGAGAGCGAGAGCGTGAGCGAGAGCGAGAGCGTGAGCGAGAGCGAGAGCGTGAGCGAGAGCGAGAGCGTGAGCGAGAGCGAGAGCGTGAGCGAGAGCGAGAGCGTGAGCGAGAGCGAGAGCGTGAGCGAGAGCGAGAGCGTGAGCGAGAGCGAGAGCGTGAGCGAGAGCGAGAGCGTGAGCGAGAGCGAGAGCGTGAGCGAGAGCGAGAGCGTGAGCGAGAGCGTGAGCGAGAGCGAGAGCGAGAGCGTGAGCGAGAGCGAGAGCGTGAGCGAGAGCGAGAGCGTGAGCGAGAGCGAGAGCGTGAGCGAGAGCGAGAGCGTGAGCGAGAGCGAGAGCGTGAGCGAGAGCGAGAGCGTGAGCGAGAGCGAGAGCGTGAGCGAGAGCGAGAGCGTGAGCGAGAGCGAGAGCGTGAGCGAGAGCGAGAGCGTGAGCGAGAGCGAGAGCGTGAGCGAGAGCGAGAGCGTGAGCGAGAGCGAGAGCGTGAGCGAGAGCGAGAGCGTGAGCGAGAGCGAGAGCGTGAGCGAGAGCGAGAGCGAGAGCGAGAGCGAGAGCGAGAGCGTGAGCGAGAGCGAGAGCGTGAGCGAGAGCGAGAGCGAGAGCGAGAGCGTGAGCGAGAGCGAGAGCGTGAGCGAGAGCGAGAGCGAGAGCGTGAGCGAGAGCGAGAGCGAGAGCGAGAGCGAGAGCGAGAGCGAGAGCGAGAGCGAGAGCGTGAGCGAGAGCGAGAGCGTGAGCGAGAGCGAGAGCGAGAGCGTGACGAACTGCACACTATGACAGTTGATGTTCAGTACTATGGACAAAATTAGCTAAGCAGGAGAGACAGGGAGAATTGGGATGGGTCAGAAAGTAAATGTAATTATGCAATTGTCAGGAAACACAGCAGTGACAAAGTGGCATTTGAAAAAGAACTATAAGAAGTAATGGACCTAGTCAAGTGGATACTTAGAAGAAAACCATTTCAATGAGTGAACCGCATTCTTGGGTCCCAAGGAAGCACTGGGCAGGTCTGCAGGAAGAGCCTCCCATCACAGGATCTAGTGTGATGGGAGAAATATTTCAGAGGGGTGGAGGAGAAATTAAAGAAATCTCTTAGACCAGTAGAAAGATTATGGCTTTTATTCCATTGATATGGACAGAAATGAAATTTATATTATGTAAATAATAGCGAGTAATAGGTATGTGTATTTGGAATTGAATGTAGTGGATGCTTCTGTAAAGGCAGAGGCAGGAGAGCAGGCAGGAGGCTATTGCAGAAATCAGAGATTAATGATGTAGAAGTGGTAGAAGGCAGAGACAAAAGAAGCGATGAATCTGGCTCTTTTGCAGAGTTAGAATCCCCAAGGTTTTCTGGCAAACAGATCATGGCATGTCCCGGAGGAAGAGTGACAAGGATGACTGTAAGCCTTTTGGTCTCAGTCTCGTTGAAGGAGACATTTCCACCAGCCTCAGGATGCTAACTGTAACCCCAGCTGCTCCGTCAAGAGTTACAGTCTTAGAAACCCGCAAGAGCAGTGCTACCTGTCCTATACCATCGTTGGGAGTTGGCATCGACTTGATAACGGGGTTTTCTACTTACTCCAGGAAAAAAAGCAAGACTGTCTGCTCCCATAAAAAGTTATAGTCTCAGAAACGTGCGGGGCACGTCTCCCTGCCCTAGCTATAGGGCTGCTATCAGTAGACATTGACGTAATGGCTGTGTGTTGTCTTTTAGCCTGGTCTATTTCCTCCCAGAGAACTTGCACTTCTCCTACTTTAATACTCAGTTCCCAGGTTTATTATTGAATGTTTAGTCATTGGAATTTATTACTATACGGTTAGCTTCACTAGAAGAAATAAAATCATTTTTGTCTTGTTCAGGATTTCATCCCCAAGGTCTAACGTGTTATTAGCTATTCAATACTTATTGAATGAATGAGCACCTGCCGGCAGCCAAGGAGCAACGTATAAAAATACTAGATGTGATCATTTCTATGAAAAATTGGCAATGTTTTGGTGAAAAACATATAAACAAGAAATGATCAAATGGCAAAAGAAGGTAACATATCATTAATTGTCCATGTAAGTTGATTTACTTTTTTCTGCAATGCAAACTCAAGAGGTTTAAAGCCATGCACATTTTATTCACCTTGTATATAGGATTAAATAGATACATTATTAATCAAAATCCCAATCGAAATCTTGGAAAAGTAGAATGGTGAGAGAAATTTGCACAGATAAGATGGATTTTACTGATGCTGAATCTAAGTCCAGGATGGAAATTTTCTACTTTATGTCATAAGCAAGAAGGGAACACTCACTCCTTCTACTAAGAAAGCGGGGTGTGGTGGGGTGGGAATAAAGGAAGTGCTTACTTTTAGTGAGAACAATAATGCTTTAATTTTAGGGATTATGCATTTCAGTTAACGCAGTGCTTCAATATGCTGCAGTTAGTTGTCATTGGGTCAGCCCTTACACATGCTGATCCCATGCAAAACAGAACAAATGCTGAAATTCTGCCTGATCCTGCACCAATTTCATGATAATTGGTGTACTTCAGCCCACGGTGATAGTTATAGTATATTTCCAGTGCCCTTTGACCTAAGCCCTATATTGAATAATATTCTGCTATGACCCATGGAGTTGTCATGGGCTAGTTTTTGAAAGCAGCCAAATGCAATGCAGTCAGAGCGAGAGCGTGAGCGAGAGCGAGAGCGTGAGCGAGAGCGAGAGCGTGAGCGAGAGCGAGAGCGTGAGCGAGAGCGAGAGCGTGAGCGAGAGCGAGAGCGTGAGCGAGAGCGAGAGCGTGAGCGAGAGCGAGAGCGTGAGCGAGAGCGAGAGCGTGAGCGAGAGCGAGAGCGTGAGCGAGAGCGAGAGCGTGAGCGAGAGCGAGAGCGTGAGCGAGAGCGAGAGCGTGAGCGAGAGCGAGAGCGTGAGCGAGAGCGAGAGCGTGAGCGAGAGCGTGAGCGAGAGCGTGAGCGAGAGCGAGAGCGTGAGCGAGAGCGAGAGCGAGAGCGAGAGCGAGAGCGAGAGCGAGAGCGAGAGCGAGAGCGAGAGCGAGAGCGAGAGCGTGAGCGAGAGCGTGAGCGAGAGCGAGAGCGTGAGCGAGAGCGAGAGCGTGAGCGAGAGCGAGAGCGTGAGCGAGAGCGAGAGCGTGAGCGAGAGCGAGAGCGAGAGCGTGAGCGAGAGCGAGAGCGTGAGCGAGAGCGAGAGCGAGAGCGTGAGCGAGAGCGAGAGCGTGAGCGAGAGCGAGAGCGTGAGCGAGAGCGAGAGCGTGAGCGAGAGCGAGAGCGTGAGCGAGAGCGAGAGCGAGAGCGAGAGCGAGAGCGAGAGCGTGAGCGAGAGCGAGAGCGAGAGCGAGAGCGAGAGCGTGAGCGAGAGCGAGAGCGAGAGCGAGAGCGAGAGCGAGAGCGTGAGCGAGAGCGAGAGCGAGAGCGTGACCGAGAGCGAGAGCGTGAGCGAGAGCGAGAGCGAGAGCGTGAGCGAGAGCGAGAGCGAGAGCGAGAGCGTGAGCGAGAGCGAGAGCGAGAGCGAGAGCGAGAGCGAGAGCGAGAGCGAGAGCGAGAGCGTGAGCGAGAGCGAGAGCGTGAGCGAGAGCGAGAGCGTGAGCGAGAGCGTGAGCGAGAGCGAGTGCGTGAGCGAGAGCGAGAGCGTGAGCGAGAGCGAGAGCGTGAGCGAGAGCGAGAGCGTGAGCGAGAGCGAGAGCGTGAGCGAGAGCGAGAGCGTGAGCGAGAGCGAGAGCGTGAGCGAGAGCGAGAGCGAGAGCGAGAGCGAGAGCGAGAGCGTGAGCGAGAGCGAGAGCGTGAGCGAGAGCGAGAGCGAGAGCGAGAGCGAGAGCGAGAGCGAGAGCGAGAGCGAGAGCGAGAGCGAGAGCGTGAGCGAGAGCGAGAGCGAGAGCGAGAGCGAGAGCGAGAGCGTGAGCGAGAGCGAGAGCGAGAGCGAGAGCGAGAGCGAGAGCGTGAGCGAGAGCGAGAGCGTGAGCGTGAGCGAGAGCGAGAGCGAGAGCGTGAGCGAGAGCGAGAGCGTGAGCGAGAGCGAGAGCGAGAGCGAGAGCGTGAGCGAGAGCGAGAGCGAGAGCGAGAGCGTGAGCGTGAGCGAGAGCGTGAGCGTGAGCGAGAGCGAGAGCGTGAGCGAGAGCGTGACGAACTGCACACTATGACAGTTGATGTTCAGTACTATGGACAAAATTAGCTAAGCAGGAGAGACAGGGAGAATTGGGATGGGTCAGAAAGTAAATGTAATTATGCAATTGTCAGGAAACACAGCAGTGACAAAGTGGCATTTGAAAAAGAACTATAAGAAGTAATGGACCTAGTCAAGTGGATAGTTAGAAGAAAACCATTTCAAAGAGTGAACCGCATTCTTGGGTCCCAAGGAAGCACTGGGCAGGTCTGCAGGAAGAGCCTCCCATCACAGGATCTAGTGTGATGGGAGAAATATTTCAGAGGGGTGGAGGAGAAATTAAAGAAATCTCTTAGACCAGTAGAAAGATTATGGCTTTTATTCCATTGATATGGACAGAAATGAAATTTATATTATGTAAATAATAGCGAGTAATAGGTATGTGTATTTGGAATTGAATGTAGTGGATGCTTCTGTAAAGGCAGAGGCAGGAGAGCAGGCAGGAGGCTATTGCAGAAATCAGAGATTAATGATGTAGAAGTGGTAGAAGGCAGAGACAAAAGAAGCGATGAATCTGGCTCTTTTGCAGAGTTAGAATCCCCAAGGTTTTCTGGCAAACAGATCATGGCATGTCCCGGAGGAAGAGTGACAAGGATGACTGTAAGCCTTTTGGTCTCAGTCTCGTTGAAGGAGACATTTCCACCAGCCTCAGGATGCTAACTGTAACCCCAGCTGCTCCGTCAAGAGTTACAGTCTTAGAAACCCGCAAGAGCAGTGCTACCTGTCCTATACCATCGTTGGGAGTTGGCATCGACTTGATAACGGGGTTTTCTACTTACTCCAGGAAAAAAAGCAAGACTGTCTGCTCCCATAAAAAGTTATAGTCTCAGAAACGTGCGGGGCACGTCTCCCTGCCCTAGCTATAGGGCTGCTATCAGTAGACATTGACGTAATGGCTGTGTGTTGTCTTTTAGCCTGGTCTATTTCCTCCCAGAGAACTTGCACTTCTCCTACTTTAATACTCAGTTCCCAGGTTTATTATTGAATGTTTAGTCATTGGAATTTATTACTATACGGTTAGCTTCACTAGAAGAAATAAAATCATTTTTGTCTTGTCCAGGATTTCATCCCCAAGGTCTAACGTGTTATTAGCTATTCAATACTTATTGAATGAATGAGCACCTGCCGGCAGCCAAGGAGCAACGTATAAAAATACTAGATGTGATCATTTCTATGAAAAATTGGCAATGTTTTGGTGAAAAACATATAAACAAGAAATGATCAAATGGCAAAAGAAGGTAACATATCATTAATTGTCCATGTAAGTTGATTTACTTTTTTCTGCAATGCAAACTCAAGAGGTTTAAAGCCATGCACATTTTATTCACCTTGTATATAGGATTAAATAGATACATTATTAATCAAAATCCCAATCGAAATCTTGGAAAAGTAGAATGGTGAGAGAAATTTGCACAGATAAGATGGATTTTACTGATGCTGAATCTAAGTCCAGGATGGAAATTTTCTACTTTATGTCATAAGCAAGAAGGGAACACTCACTCCTTCTACTAAGAAAGCGGGGTGTGGTGGGGTGGGAATAAAGGAAGTGCTTACTTTTAGTGAGAACAATAATGCTTTAATTTTAGGGATTATGCATTTCAGTTAACGCAGTGCTTCAATATGCTGCAGTTAGTTGTCATTGGGTCAGCCCTTACACATGCTGATCCCATGCAAAACAGAACAAATGCTGAAATTCTGCCTGATCCTGCACCAATTTCATGATAATTGGTGTACTTCAGCCCACGGTGATAGTTATAGTATATTTCCAGTGCCCTTTGACCTAAGCCCTATATTGAATAATATTCTGCTATGACCCATGGAGTTGTCATGGGCTAGTTTTTGAAAGCAGCCAAATGCAATGCAGTGAATGACTTGATATCTTCCAGCCTTAATCTCTGTAACTCTCGCCAACTAACTGGGTTAACCGAACTAAAAAATTCATTGCCATTGAGTTGAGGCTGATTCATAGAGACCCGCGAATGCAAATGTGAGGTGGTTGTGATCTATCCAGGAGACTGGATAATTTGCTAACAATGTAACGAATGAACACGATACCCCGTGTGATCGGGCCATGCAAATAAACCCTAATGTGGGACTGTTTAGTGTGGACATTTCGTTAGCTGTGAATCAGAAATGGGGTTTTATTACTCTTGGGGAAAAAGAGCCACCATGAGTGAAACATGAATCAAGAGCCTTGTGCTGAGCCTCCTAAATCAGCGAGAGCGTGAGCGAGAGCGAGAGCGTGAGCGAGAGCGAGAGCGTGAGCGAGAGCGAGAGCGTGAGCGAGAGCGAGAGCGTGAGCGAGAGCGAGAGCGTGAGCGAGAGCGAGAGCGTGAGCGAGAGCGAGAGCGTGAGCGAGAGCGAGAGCGTGAGCGAGAGCGAGAGCGTGAGCGAGAGCGAGAGCGTGAGCGAGAGCGAGAGCGTGAGCGAGAGCGAGAGCGTGAGCGAGAGCGAGAGCGTGAGCGAGAGCGAGAGCGTGAGCGAGAGCGAGAGCGTGAGCGAGAGCGAGAGCGTGAGCGAGAGCGAGAGCGTGAGCGAGAGCGAGAGCGTGAGCGAGAGCGAGAGCGTGAGCGAGAGCGAGAGCGTGAGCGAGAGCGAGAGCGTGAGCGAGAGCGAGAGCGTGAGCGAGAGCGAGAGCGTGAGCGAGAGCGAGAGCGTGAGCGAGAGCGAGAGCGTGAGCGAGAGCGAGAGCGTGAGCGAGAGCGAGAGCGAGAGCGTGGGCGAGAGCGAGAGCGTGGGCGAGAGCGAGAGCGTGGGCGAGAGCGAGAGCGTGGGCGAGAGCGAGAGCGTGGGCGAGAGCGAGAGCGTGGGCGAGAGCGAGAGCGTGAGCGAGAGCGAGAGCGTGGGCGAGAGCGAGAGCGTGAGCGAGAGCGAGAGCGTGGGCGAGAGCGAGAGCGTGAGCGAGAGCGAGAGCGTGGGCGAGAGCGAGAGCGTGAGCGAGAGCGAGAGCGTGAGCGAGAGCGAGAGCGTGGGCGAGAGCGAGAGCGTGGGCTAGAGCGAGAGCGTGGGCGAGAGCGAGAGCGTGGGCGAGAGCGAGAGCGAGGGCGAGAGCGAGAGCGAGGGCGAGAGCGAGAGCGAGGGCGAGAGCGAGGGCGTGGGCGAGAGCGAGGGCGTGGGCGAGAGCGAGAGCGTGGGCGAGAGCGAGGGCGTGAGCGAGAGCGAGAGCGAGGGCGAGAGCGAGGGCGAGAGCGAGAGCGTGAGCGAGGGCGAGAGCGTGAGCGAGAGCGAGAGCGTGAGCGAGGGCGAGAGCGTGAGCGAGAGCGAGAGCGTGAGCGAGGGCGAGAGCGTGAGCGAGAGCGAGAGCGTGAGCGAGAGCGAGAGCGTGAGCGAGAGCGAGAGCGTGAGCGAGAGCGAGAGCGTGAGCGAGAGCGAGAGCGTGAGCGAGAGCGAGAGCGTGAGCGAGAGCGAGAGCGTGAGCGAGAGCGAGAGCGTGAGCGAGAGCGAGAGCGTGAGCGAGAGCGAGAGCGTGAGCGAGAGCGAGAGCGTGAGCGAGAGCGAGAGCGAGAGCGTGAGCGAGAGCGAGAGCGTGAGCGAGAGCGAGAGCGTGAGCGAGAGCGAGAGCGAGAGCGAGAGCGTGAGCGAGAGCGAGAGCGTGAGCGAGAGCGAGAGCGAGAGCGAGAGCGAGAGCGTGAGCGAGAGCGAGAGCGTGAGCGAGAGCGAGAGCGTGAGCGAGAGCGAGAGCGTGAGCGAGAGCGAGATCGTGAGCGAGAGCGAGAGCGTGAGCGAGAGCGAGAGCGTGAGCGAGAGCGAGAGCGAGAGCGTGAGCGAGAGCGAGAGCGTGAGCGAGAGCGAGAGCGTGAGCGAGAGCGAGAGCGAGAGCGAGAGCGTGAGCGAGAGCGTGAGCGAGAGCGAGAGCGTGAGCGAGAGCGAGAGCGAGAGCGAGAGCGAGAGCGTGAGCGAGAGCGAGAGCGTGAGCGAGAGCGAGAGCGAGAGCGAGAGCGAGAGCGAGAGCGAGAGCGAGAGCGTGAGCGAGAGCGAGAGCGTGAGCGAGAGCGAGAGCGTGAGCGAGAGCGAGAGCGTGAGCGAGAGCGAGAGCGAGAGCGAGAGCGAGAGCGAGAGCGAGAGCGAGAGCGAGAGCGAGAGCGTGAGCGAGAGCGAGAGCGAGAGCGAGAGCGTGAGCGAGAGCGAGAGCGAGAGCGAGAGCGTGAGCGAGAGCGAGAGCGAGAGCGAGAGCGTGAGCGTGAGCGAGAGCGTGAGCGTGAGCGAGAGCGAGAGCGTGAGCGAGAGCGAGAGCGTGACGAACTGCACACTATGACAGTTGATGTTCAGTACTATGGACAAAATTAGCTAAGCAGGAGAGACAGGGAGAATTGGGATGGGTCAGAAAGTAAATGTAATTATGCAATTGTCAGGAAACACAGCAGTGACAAAGTGGCATTTGAAAAAGAACTATAAGAAGTAATGGACCTAGTCAAGTGGATACTTAGAAGAAAACCATTTCAAAGAGTGAACCGCATTCTTGGGTCCCAAGGAAGCACTGGGCAGGTCTGCAGGAAGAGCCTCCCATCACAGGATCTAGTGTGATGGGAGAAATATTTCAGAGGGGTGGAGGAGAAATTAAAGAAATCTCTTAGACCAGTAGAAAGATTATGGCTTTTATTCCATTGATATGGACAGAAATGAAATTTATATTATGTAAATAATAGCGAGTAATAGGTATGTGTATTTGGAATTGAATGTAGTGGATGCTTCTGTAAAGGCAGAGGCAGGAGAGCAGGCAGGAGGCTATTGCAGAAATCAGAGATTAATGATGTAGAAGTGGTAGAAGGCAGAGACAAAAGAAGCGATGAATCTGGCTCTTTTGCAGAGTTAGAATCCCCAAGGTTTTCTGGCAAACAGATCATGGCATGTCCCGGAGGAAGAGTGACAAGGATGACTGTAAGCCTTTTGGTCTCAGTCTCGTTGAAGGAGACATTTCCACCAGCCTCAGGATGCTAACTGTAACCCCAGCTGCTCCGTCAAGAGTTACAGTCTTAGAAACCCGCAAGAGCAGTGCTACCTGTCCTATACCATCGTTGGGAGTTGGCATCGACTTGATAACGGGGTTTTCTACTTACTCCAGGAAAAAAAGCAAGACTGTCTGCTCCCATAAAAAGTTATAGTCTCAGAAACGTGCGGGGCACGTCTCCCTGCCCTAGCTATAGGGCTGCTATCAGTAGACATTGACGTGATGGCTGTGTGTTGTCTTTTAGCCTGGTCTATTTCCTCCCAGAGAACTTGCACTTCTCCTACTTTAATACTCAGTTCCCAGGTTTATTATTGAATGTTTAGTCATTGGAATTTATTACTATACGGTTAGCTTCACTAGAAGAAATAAAATCATTTTTGTCTTGTTCAGGATTTCATCCCCAAGGTCTAACGTGTTATTAGCTATTCAATACTTATTGAATGAATGAGCACCTGCCGGCAGCCAAGGAGCAACGTATAAAAATACTAGATGTGATCATTTCTATGAAAAATTGGCAATGTTTTGGTGAAAAACATATAAACAAGAAATGATCAAATGGCAAAAGAAGGTAACATATCATTAATTGTCCATGTAAGTTGATTTACTTTTTTCTGCAATGCAAACTCAAGAGGTTTAAAGCCATGCACATTTTATTCACCTTGTATATAGGATTAAATAGATACATTATTAATCAAAATCCCAATCGAAATCTTGGAAAAGTAGAATGGTGAGAGAAATTTGCACAGATAAGATGGATTTTACTGATGCTGAATCTAAGTCCAGGATGGAAATTTTCTACTTTATGTCATAAGCAAGAAGGGAACACTCACTCCTTCTACTAAGAAAGCGGGGTGTGGTGGGGTGGGAATAAAGGAAGTGCTTACTTTTAGTGAGAACAATAATGCTTTAATTTTAGGGATTATGCATTTCAGTTAACGCAGTGCTTCAATATGCTGCAGTTAGTTGTCATTGGGTCAGCCCTTACACATGCTGATCCCATGCAAAACAGAACAAATGCTGAAATTCTGCCTGATCCTGCACCAATTTCATGATAATTGGTGTACTTCAGCCCACGGTGATAGTTATAGTATATTTCCAGTGCCCTTTGACCTAAGCCCTATATTGAATAATATTCTGCTATGACCCATGGAGTTGTCATGGGCTAGTTTTTGAAAGCAGCCAAATGCAATGCAGTGAAT
>NW_027457618.1:362500-375000 GCF_050624435.1 Tenrec ecaudatus
AACTATAAGAAGTAATGGACCTAGTCAAGTGGATACTTAGAAGAAAACCATTTCAAAGAGTGAACCGCATTCTTGGGTCCCAAGGAAGCACTGGGCAGGTCTGCAGGAAGAGCCTCCCATCACAGGATCTAGTGTGATGGGAGAAATATTTCAGAGGGGTGGAGGAGAAATTAAAGAAATCTCTTAGACCAGTAGAAAGATTATGGCTTTTATTCCATTGATATGGACAGAAATGAAATTTATATTATGTAAATAATAGCGAGTAATAGGTATGTGTATTTGGAATTGAATGTAGTGGATGCTTCTGTAAAGGCAGAGGCAGGAGAGCAGGCAGGAGGCTATTGCAGAAATCAGAGATTAATGATGTAGAAGTGGTAGAAGGCAGAGACAAAAGAAGCGATGAATCTGGCTCTTTTGCAGAGTTAGAATCCCCAAGGTTTTCTGGCAAACAGATCATGGCATGTCCCGGAGGAAGAGTGACAAGGATGACTGTAAGCCTTTTGGTCTCAGTCTCGTTGAAGGAGACATTTCCACCAGCCTCAGGATGCTAACTGTAACCCCAGCTGCTCCGTCAAGAGTTACAGTCTTAGAAACCCGCAAGAGCAGTGCTACCTGTCCTATACCATCGTTGGGAGTTGGCATCGACTTGATAACGGGGTTTTCTACTTACTCCAGGAAAAAAAGCAAGACTGTCTGCTCCCATAAAAAGTTATAGTCTCAGAAACGTGCGGGGCACGTCTCCCTGCCCTAGCTATAGGGCTGCTATCAGTAGACATTGACGTGATGGCTGTGTGTTGTCTTTTAGCCTGGTCTATTTCCTCCCAGAGAACTTGCACTTCTCCTACTTTAATACTCAGTTCCCAGGTTTATTATTGAATGTTTAGTCATTGGAATTTATTACTATACGGTTAGCTTCACTAGAAGAAATAAAATCATTTTTGTCTTGTTCAGGATTTCATCCCCAAGGTCTAACGTGTTATTAGCTATTCAATACTTATTGAATGAATGAGCACCTGCCGGCAGCCAAGGAGCAACGTATAAAAATACTAGATGTGATCATTTCTATGAAAAATTGGCAATGTTTTGGTGAAAAACATATAAACAAGAAATGATCAAATGGCAAAAGAAGGTAACATATCATTAATTGTCCATGTAAGTTGATTTACTTTTTTCTGCAATGCAAACTCAAGAGGTTTAAAGCCATGCACATTTTATTCACCTTGTATATAGGATTAAATAGATACATTATTAATCAAAATCCCAATCGAAATCTTGGAAAAGTAGAATGGTGAGAGAAATTTGCACAGATAAGATGGATTTTACTGATGCTGAATCTAAGTCCAGGATGGAAATTTTCTACTTTATGTCATAAGCAAGAAGGGAACACTCACTCCTTCTACTAAGAAAGCGGGGTGTGGTGGGGTGGGAATAAAGGAAGTGCTTACGGGAATAAAGGAAGTGCTTACTTTTAGTGAGAACAATAATGCTTTAATTTTAGGGATTATGCATTTCAGTTAACGCAGTGCTTCAATATGCTGCAGTTAGTTGTCATTGGGTCAGCCCTTACACATGCTGATCCCATGCAAAACAGAACAAATGCTGAAATTCTGCCTGATCCTGCACCAATTTCATGATAATTGGTGTACTTCAGCCCACGGTGATAGTTATAGTATATTTCCAGTGCCCTTTGACCTAAGCCCTATATTGAATAATATTCTGCTATGACCCATGGAGTTGTCATGGGCTAGTTTTTGAAAGCAGCCAAATGCAATGCAGTGAATGACTTGATATCTTCCAGCCTTAATCTCTGTAACTCTCGCCAACTAACTGGGTTAACCGAACTAAAAAATTCATTGCCATTGAGTTGAGGCTGATTCATAGAGACCCGCGAATGCAAATGTGAGGTGGTTGTGATCTATCCAGGAGACTGGATAATTTGCTAACAATGTAACGAATGAACACGATACCCCGTGTGATCGGGCCATGCAAATAAACCCTAATGTGGGACTGTTTAGTGTGGACATTTCGTTAGCTGTGAATCAGAAATGGGGTTTTATTACTCTTGGGGAAAAAGAGCCACCATGAGTGAAACATGAATCAAGAGCCTTGTGCTGAGCCTCCTAAATCAGCGAGAGCGTGAGCGGAGAGAGCGGAGAGCGTGAGCGAGAGCGAGAGCGTGAGCGAGAGCGAGAGCGTGAGCGAGAGCGAGAGCGTGAGCGAGAGCGAGAGCGTGAGCGAGAGCGAGAGCGTGAGCGAGAGCGAGAGCGTGAGCGAGAGCGAGAGCGTGAGCGAGAGCGAGAGCGTGAGCGAGAGCGAGAGCGTGAGCGAGAGCGAGAGCGTGAGCGAGAGCGAGAGCGTGAGCGAGAGCGAGAGCGTGAGCGAGAGCGAGAGCGTGAGCGAGAGCGAGAGCGTGAGCGAGAGCGAGAGCGTGAGCGAGAGCGAGAGCGTGAGCGAGAGCGAGAGCGTGAGCGAGAGCGAGAGCGTGAGCGAGAGCGAGAGCGTGAGCGAGAGCGTGAGCGAGAGCGAGAGCGAGAGCGAGAGCGAGAGCGAGAGCGAGAGCGAGAGCGAGAGCGAGAGCGAGAGCGAGAGCGAGAGCGAGAGCGAGAGCGTGAGCGAGAGCGAGAGCGTGAGCGAGAGCGAGAGCGTGAGCGAGAGCGAGAGCGTGAGCGAGAGCGAGAGCGTGAGCGAGAGCGAGAGCGTGAGCGAGAGCGAGAGCGAGAGCGAGAGCGTGAGCGAGAGCGAGAGCGTGAGCGAGAGCGAGAGCGTGAGCGAGAGCGAGAGCGTGAGCGAGAGCGAGAGCGTGAGCGAGAGCGAGAGCGTGAGCGTGAGCGAGAGCGAGAGCGTGAGCGAGAGCGAGAGCGTGAGCGAGAGCGAGAGCGTGAGCGAGAGCGAGAGCGTGAGCGAGAGCGAGAGCGTGAGCGAGAGCGAGAGCGTGAGCGAGAGCGAGAGCGTGAGCGAGAGCGAGAGCGTGAGCGAGAGCGAGAGCGTGAGCGAGAGCGAGAGCGAGAGCGTGAGCGAGAGCGAGAGCGAGAGCGAGAGCGAGAGCGAGAGCGAGAGCGAGAGCGAGAGCGAGAGCGAGAGCGAGAGCGTGAGCGAGAGCGAGAGCGTGAGCGAGAGCGAGAGCGTGAGCGAGAGCGAGAGCGTGAGCGAGAGCGTGAGCGTGAGCGAGAGCGTGAGCGAGAGCGAGAGCGTGAGCGAGAGCGAGAGCGTGAGCGAGAGCGAGAGCGAGAGCGAGAGCGAGAGCGAGAGCGAGAGCGAGAGCGAGAGCGAGAGCGAGAGCGAGAGCGTGAGCGAGAGCGAGAGCGTGAGCGAGAGCGAGAGCGTGAGCGAGAGCGAGAGCGTGAGCGAGAGCGAGAGCGTGAGCGAGAGCGAGAGCGTGAGCGAGAGCGAGAGCGTGAGCGAGAGCGAGAGCGTGAGCGAGAGCGAGAGCGTGAGCGAGAGCGAGAGCGAGAGCGAGAGCGAGAGCGTGAGCGAGAGCGAGAGCGTGAGCGAGAGCGAGAGCGTGAGCGAGAGCGAGAGCGTGAGCGAGAGCGAGAGCGAGAGCGAGAGCGAGAGCGAGAGCGAGAGCGAGAGCGTGAGCGAGAGCGAGAGCGAGAGCGAGAGCGAGAGCGAGAGCGAGAGCGAGAGCGTGAGCGAGAGCGAGAGCGAGAGCGAGAGCGAGAGCGAGAGCGAGAGCGTGAGCGAGAGCGAGAGCGTGAGCGAGAGCGAGAGCGTGAGCGAGAGCGAGAGCGAGAGCGTGAGCGAGAGCGAGAGCGAGAGCGTGAGCGAGAGCGAGAGCGAGAGCGAGAGCGTGAGCGTGAGCGAGAGCGTGAGCGTGAGCGAGAGCGAGAGCGAGAGCGTGAGCGTGAGCGAGAGCGTGAGCGTGAGCGAGAGCGAGAGCGTGAGCGAGAGCGAGAGCGTGACGAACTGCACACTATGACAGTTGATGTTCAGTACTATGGACAAAATTAGCTAAGCAGGAGAGACAGGGAGAATTGGGATGGGTCAGAAAGTAAATGTAATTATGCAATTGTCAGGAAACACAGCAGTGACAAAGTGGCATTTGAAAAAGAACTATAAGAAGTAATGGACCTAGTCAAGTGGATACTTAGAAGAAAACCATTTCAAAGAGTGAACCGCATTCTTGGGTCCCAAGGAAGCACTGGGCAGGTCTGCAGGAAGAGCCTCCCATCACAGGATCTAGTGTGATGGGAGAAATATTTCAGAGGGGTGGAGGAGAAATTAAAGAAATCTCTTAGACCAGTAGAAAGATTATGGCTTTTATTCCATTGATATGGACAGAAATGAAATTTATATTATGTAAATAATAGCGAGTAATAGGTATGTGTATTTGGAATTGAATGTAGTGGGTGCTTCTGTAAAGGCAGAGGCAGGAGAGCAGGCAGGAGGCTATTGCAGAAATCAGAGATTAATGATGTAGAAGTGGTAGAAGGCAGAGACAAAAGAAGCGATGAATCTGGCTCTTTTGCAGAGTTAGAATCCCCAAGGTTTTCTGGCAAACAGATCATGGCATGTCCCGGAGGAAGAGTGACAAGGATGACTGTAAGCCTTTTGGTCTCAGTCTCGTTGAAGGAGACATTTCCACCAGCCTCAGGATGCTAACTGTAACCCCAGCTGCTCCGTCAAGAGTTACAGTCTTAGAAACCCGCAAGAGCAGTGCTACCTGTCCTATACCATCGTTGGGAGTTGGCATCGACTTGATAACGGGGTTTTCTACTTACTCCAGGAAAAAAAGCAAGACTGTCTGCTCCCATAAAAAGTTATAGTCTCAGAAACGTGCGGGGCACGTCTCCCTGCCCTAGCTATAGGGCTGCTATCAGTAGACATTGACGTGATGGCTGTGTGTTGTCTTTTAGCCTGGTCTATTTCCTCCCAGAGAACTTGCACTTCTCCTACTTTAATACTCAGTTCCCAGGTTTATTATTGAATGTTTAGTCATTGGAATTTATTACTATACGGTTAGCTTCACTAGAAGAAATAAAATCATTTTTGTCTTGTTCAGGATTTCATCCCCAAGGTCTAACGTGTTATTAGCTATTCAATACTTATTGAATGAATGAGCACCTGCCGGCAGCCAAGGAGCAACGTATAAAAATACTAGATGTGATCATTTCTATGAAAAATTGGCAATGTTTTGGTGAAAAACATATAAACAAGAAATGATCAAATGGCAAAAGAAGGTAACATATCATTAATTGTCCATGTAAGTTGATTTACTTTTTTCTGCAATGCAAACTCAAGAGGTTTAAAGCCATGCACATTTTATTCACCTTGTATATAGGATTAAATAGATACATTATTAATCAAAATCCCAATCGAAATCTTGGAAAAGTAGAATGGTGAGAGAAATTTGCACAGATAAGATGGATTTTACTGATGCTGAATCTAAGTCCAGGATGGAAATTTTCTACTTTATGTCATAAGCAAGAAGGGAACACTCACTCCTTCTACTAAGAAAGCGGGGTGTGGTGGGGTGGGAATAAAGGAAGTGCTTACTTTTAGTGAGAACAATAATGCTTTAATTTTAGGGATTATGCATTTCAGTTAACGCAGTGCTTCAATATGCTGCAGTTAGTTGTCATTGGGTCAGCCCTTACACATGCTGATCCCATGCAAAACAGAACAAATGCTGAAATTCTGCCTGATCCTGCACCAATTTCATGATAATTGGTGTACTTCAGCCCACGGTGATAGTTATAGTATATTTCCAGTGCCCTTTGACCTAAGCCCTATATTGAATAATATTCTGCTATGACCCATGGAGTTGTCATGGGCTAGTTTTTGAAAGCAGCCAAATGCAATGCAGTGAATGACTTGATATCTTCCAGCCTTAATCTCTGTAACTCTCGCCAACTAACTGGGTTAACCGAACTAAAAAATTCATTGCCATTGAGTTGAGGCTGATTCATAGAGACCCGCGAATGCAAATGTGAGGTGGTTGTGATCTATCCAGGAGACTGGATAATTTGCTAACAATGTAACGAATGAACACGATACCCCGTGTGATCGGGCCATGCAAATAAACCCTAATGTGGGACTGTTTAGTGTGGACATTTCGTTAGCTGTGAATCAGAAATGGGGTTTTATTACTCTTGGGGAAAAAGAGCCACCATGAGTGAAACATGAATCAAGAGCCTTGTGCTGAGCCTCCTAAATCAGCGAGAGCGTGAGCGAGAGCGAGAGCGTGAGCGAGAGCGAGAGCGTGAGCGAGAGCGAGAGCGTGAGCGAGAGCGAGAGCGTGAGCGAGAGCGAGAGCGTGAGCGAGAGCGAGAGCGTGAGCGAGAGCGAGAGCGTGAGCGAGAGCGAGAGCGTGAGCGAGAGCGTGAGCGTGAGCGAGAGCGAGAGCGTGAGCGAGAGCGAGAGCGTGAGCGAGAGCGAGAGCGTGAGCGAGAGCGAGAGCGAGAGCGAGAGCGTGAGCGAGAGCGAGAGCGTGAGCGAGAGCGAGAGCGAGAGCGAGAGCGAGAGCGAGAGCGAGAGCGTGAGCGAGAGCGAGAGCGTGAGCGAGAGCGAGAGCGTGAGCGAGAGCGAGAGCGTGAGCGAGAGCGAGAGCGTGAGCGAGAGCGAGAGCGTGAGCGAGAGCGTGAGCGTGAGCGAGAGCGAGAGCGAGAGCGAGAGCGTGAGCGAGAGCGAGAGCGTGAGCGAGAGCGAGAGCGAGAGCGAGAGCGAGAGCGAGAGCGAGAGCGAGAGCGAGAGCGAGAGCGTGAGCGAGAGCGTGAGCGTGAGCGAGAGCGAGAGCGTGAGCGAGAGCGAGAGCGTGAGCGAGAGCGAGAGCGTGAGCGAGAGCGAGAGCGTGAGCGAGAGCGAGAGCGAGAGCGAGAGCGAGAGCGAGAGCGAGAGCGAGAGCGAGAGCGTGAGCGAGAGCGAGAGCGTGAGCGAGAGCGAGAGCGTGAGCGAGAGCGAGAGCGTGAGCGAGAGCGAGAGCGTGAGCGAGAGCGAGAGCGTGAGCGAGAGCGAGAGCGTGAGCGAGAGCGAGAGCGTGAGCGAGAGCGAGAGCGTGAGCGAGAGCGAGAGCGAGAGCGTGAGCGAGAGCGAGAGCGTGAGCGAGAGCGAGAGCGAGAGCGAGAGCGAGAGCGAGAGCGAGAGCGAGAGCGAGAGCGAGAGCGAGAGCGAGAGCGTGAGCGAGAGCGAGAGCGAGAGCGAGAGCGAGAGCGTGAGCGAGAGCGAGAGCGAGAGCGTGAGCGAGAGCGAGAGCGTGAGCGAGAGCGAGAGCGTGAGCGAGAGCGTGAGCGAGAGCGTGAGCGAGAGCGAGAGCGAGAGCGAGAGCGTGAGCGTGAGCGAGAGCGTGAGCGTGAGCGAGAGCGAGAGCGTGACGAACTGCACACTATGACAGTTGATGTTCAGTACTATGGACAAAATTAGCTAAGCAGGAGAGACAGGGAGAATTGGGATGGGTCAGAAAGTAAATGTAATTATGCAATTGTCAGGAAACACAGCAGTGACAAAGTGGCATTTGAAAAAGAACTATAAGAAGTAATGGACCTAGTCAAGTGGATACTTAGAAGAAAACCATTTCAAAGAGTGAACCGCATTCTTGGGTCCCAAGGAAGCACTGGGCAGGTCTGCAGGAAGAGCCTCCCATCACAGGATCTAGTGTGATGGGAGAAATATTTCAGAGGGGTGGAGGAGAAATTAAAGAAATCTCTTAGACCAGTAGAAAGATTATGGCTTTTATTCCATTGATATGGACAGAAATGAAATTTATATTATGTAAATAATAGCGAGTAATAGGTATGTGTATTTGGAATTGAATGTAGTGGATGCTTCTG
The DNA here is from genome assembly GCF_050624435.1 of Tenrec ecaudatus. Taxonomy (NCBI): domain Eukaryota; kingdom Metazoa; phylum Chordata; class Mammalia; order Afrosoricida; family Tenrecidae; genus Tenrec; species Tenrec ecaudatus. The sequence continues at coordinate 370,267 of NW_027457618.1, forward strand.
TAAAGGCAGAGGCAGGAGAGCAGGCAGGAGGCTATTGCAGAAATCAGAGATTAATGATGTAGAAGTGGTAGAAGGCAGAGACAAAAGAAGCGATGAATCTGGCTCTTTTGCAGAGTTAGAATCCCCAAGGTTTTCTGGCAAACAGATCATGGCATGTCCCGGAGGAAGAGTGACAAGGATGACTGTAAGCCTTTTGGTCTCAGTCTCGTTGAAGGAGACATTTCCACCAGCCTCAGGATGCTAACTGTAACCCCAGCTGCTCCGTCAAGAGTTACAGTCTTAGAAACCCGCAAGAGCAGTGCTACCTGTCCTATACCATCGTTGGGAGTTGGCATCGACTTGATAACGGGGTTTTCTACTTACTCCAGGAAAAAAAGCAAGACTGTCTGCTCCCATAAAAAGTTATAGTCTCAGAAACGTGCGGGGCACGTCTCCCTGCCCTAGCTATAGGGCTGCTATCAGTAGACATTGACGTAATGGCTGTGTGTTGTCTTTTAGCCTGGTCTATTTCCTCCCAGAGAACTTGCACTTCTCCTACTTTAATACTCAGTTCCCAGGTTTATTATTGAATGTTTAGTCATTGGAATTTATTACTATACGGTTAGCTTCACTAGAAGAAATAAAATCATTTTTGTCTTGTTCAGGATTTCATCCCCAAGGTCTAACGTGTTATTAGCTATTCAATACTTATTGAATGAATGAGCACCTGCCGGCAGCCAAGGAGCAATGTATAAAAATACTAGATGTGATCATTTCTATGAAAAATTGGCAATGTTTTGGTGAAAAACATATAAACAAGAAATGATCAAATGGCAAAAGAAGGTAACATATCATTAATTGTCCATGTAAGTTGATTTACTTTTTTCTGCAATGCAAACTCAAGAGGTTTAAAGCCATGCACATTTTATTCACCTTGTATATAGGATTAAATAGATACATTATTAATCAAAATCCCAATCGAAATCTTGGAAAAGTAGAATGGTGAGAGAAATTTGCACAGATAAGATGGATTTTACTGATGCTGAATCTAAGTCCAGGATGGAAATTTTCTACTTTATGTCATAAGCAAGAAGGGAACACTCACTCCTTCTACTAAGAAAGCGGGGTGTGGTGGGGTGGGAATAAAGGAAGTGCTTACTTTTAGTGAGAACAATAATGCTTTAATTTTAGGGATTATGCATTTCAGTTAACGCAGTGCTTCAATATGCTGCAGTTAGTTGTCATTGGGTCAGCCCTTACACATGCTGATCCCATGCAAAACAGAACAAATGCTGAAATTCTGCCTGATCCTGCACCAATTTCATGATAATTGGTGTACTTCAGCCCACGGTGATAGTTATAGTATATTTCCAGTGCCCTTTGACCTAAGCCCTATATTGAATAATATTCTGCTATGACCCATGGAGTTGTCATGGGCTAGTTTTTGAAAGCAGCCAAATGCAATGCAGTGAATGACTTGATATCTTCCAGCCTTAATCTCTGTAACTCTCGCCAACTAACTGGGTTAACCGAACTAAAAAATTCATTGCCATTGAGTTGAGGCTGATTCATAGAGACCCGCGAATGCAAATGTGAGGTGGTTGTGATCTATCCAGGAGACTGGATAATTTGCTAACAATGTAACGAATGAACACGATACCCCGTGTGATCGGGCCATGCAAATAAACCCTAATGTGGGACTGTTTAGTGTGGACATTTCGTTAGCTGTGAATCAGAAATGGGGTTTTATTACTCTTGGGGAAAAAGAGCCACCATGAGTGAAACATGAATCAAGAGCCTTGTGCTGAGCCTCCTAAATCAGCGAGAGCGAGAGCGTGAGCGAGAGCGAGAGCGTGAGTGAGAGCGAGAGCGTGAGCGAGAGCGAGAGCGTGAGCGAGAGCGAGAGCGTGAGCGAGAGCGAGAGCGTGAGCGAGAGCGAGAGCGTGAGCGAGAGCGAGAGCGTGAGCGAGAGCGAGAGCGTGAGCGAGAGCGAGAGCGTGAGCGAGAGCGAGAGCGTGAGCGAGAGCGAGAGCGTGAGCGAGAGCGAGAGCGTGAGCGAGAGCGAGAGCGTGAGCGAGAGCGAGAGCGTGAGCGAGAGCGAGAGCGTGAGCGAGAGCGAGAGCGTGAGCGAGAGCGAGAGCGTGAGCGAGAGCGAGAGCGTGAGCGAGAGCGAGAGCGTGAGCGAGAGCGAGAGCGTGAGCGAGAGCGAGAGCGAGAGCGAGAGCGTGAGCGAGAGCGAGAGCGTGAGCGAGAGCGAGAGCGTGAGCGAGAGCGAGAGCGTGAGCCAGAGCGTGAGCGTGAGCCAGAGCGAGAGCGTGAGCGAGAGCGAGAGCGTGAGCGTGAGCGAGAGCGTGAGCGAGAGCGAGAGCGAGAGCGTGAGCGAGAGCGAGAGCGAGAGCGAGAGCGAGAGCGAGAGCGAGAGCGAGAGCGAGAGCGTGAGCGAGAGCGAGAGCGTGAGCGAGAGCGAGAGCGTGAGCGAGAGCGAGAGCGTGAGCGAGAGCGAGAGCGTGAGCGAGAGCGAGAGCGTGAGCGAGAGCGAGAGCGTGAGCGAGAGCGAGAGCGTGAGCGAGAGCGAGAGCGTGAGCGAGAGCGAGAGCGTGAGCGAGAGCGAGAGCGTGAGCGAGAGCGAGAGCGTGAGCGAGAGCGAGAGCGTGAGCGAGAGCGAGAGCGAGAGCGAGAGCGTGAGCGAGAGCGTGAGCGAGAGCGAGAGCGTGAGCGAGAGCGAGAGCGTGAGCGAGAGCGAGAGCGTGAGCGAGAGCGAGAGCGTGAGCGAGAGCGAGAGCGTGAGCGAGAGCGAGAGCGAGAGCGAGAGCGTGAGCGAGAGCGAGAGCGTGAGCGAGAGCGAGAGCGTGAGCGAGAGCGAGAGCGTGAGCGAGAGCGAGAGCGTGAGCGAGAGCGAGAGCGAGAGCGTGAGCGAGAGCGAGAGCGAGAGCGAGAGCGTGAGCGAGAGCGAGAGCGAGAGCGAGAGCGAGAGCGTGAGCGAGAGCGAGAGCGTGAGCGAGAGCGAGAGCGAGAGCGAGAGCGAGAGCGAGAGCGAGAGCGAGAGCGAGAGCGTGAGCGAGAGCGAGAGCGTGAGCGAGAGCGTGAGCGTGAGCGAGAGCGAGAGCGTGAGCGAGAGCGAGAGCGAGAGCGAGAGCGAGAGCGAGAGCGAGAGCGTGAGCGAGAGCGAGAGCGTGAGCGAGAGCGAGAGCGTGAGCGAGAGCGAGAGCGTGAGCGAGAGCGAGAGCGTGAGCGAGAGCGAGAGCGTGAGCGAGAGCGAGAGCGTGAGCGAGAGCGAGAGCGTGAGCGAGAGCGAGAGCGTGAGCGAGAGCGAGAGCGTGAGCGAGAGCGAGAGCGAGAGCGAGAGCGAGAGCGAGAGCGAGAGCGAGAGCGAGAGCGAGAGCGTGAGCGAGAGCGTGAGCGAGAGCGAGAGCGAGAGCGAGAGCGTGAGCGAGAGCGAGAGCGTGAGCGAGAGCGAGAGCGTGAGCGAGAGCGAGAGCGTGAGCGAGAGCGTGAGCGAGAGCGAGAGCGAGAGCGAGAGCGTGAGCGTGAGCGAGAGCGTGAGCGTGAGCGAGAGCGAGAGCGTGACGAACTGCACACTATGACAGTTGATGTTCAGTACTATGGACAAAATTAGCTAAGCAGGAGAGACAGGGAGAATTGGGATGGGTCAGAAAGTAAATGTAATTATGCAATTGTCAGGAAACACAGCAGTGACAAAGTGGCATTTGAAAAAGAACTATAAGAAGTAATGGACCTAGTCAAGTGGATACTTAGAAGAAAACCATTTCAAAGAGTGAACCGCATTCTTGGGTCCCAAGGAAGCACTGGGCAGGTCTGCAGGAAGAGCCTCCCATCACAGGATCTAGTGTGATGGGAGAAATATTTCAGAGGGGTGGAGGAGAAATTAAAGAAATCTCTTAGACCAGTAGAAAGATTATGGCTTTTATTCCATTGATATGGACAGAAATGAAATTTATATTATGTAAATAATAGCGAGTAATAGGTATGTGTATTTGGAATTGAATGTAGTGGATGCTTCTGTAAAGGCAGAGGCAGGAGAGCAGGCAGGAGGCTATTGCAGAAATCAGAGATTAATGATGTAGAAGTGGTAGAAGGCAGAGACAAAAGAAGCGATGAATCTGGCTCTTTTGCAGAGTTAGAATCCCCAAGGTTTTCTGGCAAACAGATCATGGCATGTCCCGGAGGAAGAGTGACAAGGATGACTGTAAGCCTTTTGGTCTCAGTCTCGTTGAAGGAGACATTTCCACCAGCCTCAGGATGCTAACTGTAACCCCAGCTGCTCCGTCAAGAGTTACAGTCTTAGAAACCCGCAAGAGCAGTGCTACCTGTCCTATACCATCGTTGGGAGTTGGCATCGACTTGATAACGGGGTTTTCTACTTACTCCAGGAAAAAAAGCAAGACTGTCTGCTCCCATAAAAAGTTATAGTCTCAGAAACGTGCGGGGCACGTCTCCCTGCCCTAGCTATAGGGCTGCTATCAGTAGACATTGACGTAATGGCTGTGTGTTGTCTTTTAGCCTGGTCTATTTCCTCCCAGAGAACTTGCACTTCTCCTACTTTAATACTCAGTTCCCAGGTTTATTATTGAATGTTTAGTCATTGGAATTTATTACTATACGGTTAGCTTCACTAGAAGAAATAAAATCATTTTTGTCTTGTTCAGGATTTCATCCCCAAGGTCTAACGTGTTATTAGCTATTCAATACTTATTGAATGAATGAGCACCTGCCGGCAGCCAAGGAGCAACGTAT
>NW_027457618.1:380000-422500 GCF_050624435.1 Tenrec ecaudatus
TAGTTGTCATTGGGTCAGCCCTTACACATGCTGATCCCATGCAAAACAGAACAAATGCTGAAATTCTGCCTGATCCTGCACCAATTTCATGATAATTGGTGTACTTCAGCCCACGGTGATAGTTATAGTATATTTCCAGTGCCCTTTGACCTAAGCCCTATATTGAATAATATTCTGCTATGACCCATGGAGTTGTCATGGGCTAGTTTTTGAAAGCAGCCAAATGCAATGCAGTGAATGACTTGATATCTTCCAGCCTTAATCTCTGTAACTCTCGCCAACTAACTGGGTTAACCGAACTAAAAAATTCATTGCCATTGAGTTGAGGCTGATTCATAGAGACCCGCGAATGCAAATGTGAGGTGGTTGTGATCTATCCAGGAGACTGGATAATTTGCTAACAATGTAACGAATGAACACGATACCCCGTGTGATCGGGCCATGCAAATAAACCCTAATGTGGGACTGTTTAGTGTGGACATTTCGTTAGCTGTGAATCAGAAATGGGGTTTTATTACTCTTGGGGAAAAAGAGCCACCATGAGTGAAACATGAATCAAGAGCCTTGTGCTGAGCCTCCTAAATCAGCGAGAGCGTGAGCGAGAGCGTGAGCGAGAGCGAGAGCGTGAGCGAGAGCGAGAGCGAGAGCGTGAGCGAGAGCGAGAGCGTGAGCGAGAGCGAGAGCGTGAGCGAGAGCGAGAGCGTGAGCGAGAGCGAGAGCGTGAGCGAGAGCGAGAGCGTGAGCGAGAGCGAGAGCGTGAGCGAGAGCGAGAGCGTGAGCGAGAGCGAGAGCGTGAGCGAGAGCGAGAGCGTGAGCGAGAGCGAGAGCGTGAGCGAGAGCGAGAGCGTGAGCGAGAGCGAGAGCGTGAGCGAGAGCGAGAGCGTGAGCGAGAGCGAGAGCGTGAGCGAGAGCGTGAGCGAGAGCGAGAGCGTGAGCGAGAGCGAGAGCGTGAGCGAGAGCGAGAGCGTGAGCGAGAGCGAGAGCGTGAGCGAGAGCGAGAGCGTGAGCGAGAGCGAGAGCGTGAGCGAGAGCGAGAGCGTGAGCGAGAGCGAGAGCGAGAGCGTGAGCGAGAGCGAGAGCGTGAGCGAGAGCGAGAGCGTGAGCGAGAGCGAGAGCGAGAGCGAGAGAGAGAGCGTGAGCGAGAGCGTGAGCGAGAGCGAGAGCGAGAGCGAGAGCGAGAGCGTGAGCGAGAGCGAGAGCGTGAGCGAGAGCGAGAGCGAGAGCGAGAGCGTGAGCGAGAGCGAGAGCGAGAGCGAGAGCGAGAGCGAGAGCGAGAGCGAGAGCGAGAGCGAGAGCGAGAGCGAGAGCGAGAGCGAGAGCGTGAGCGAGAGCGAGAGCGAGAGCGAGAGCGAGAGCGTGAGCGAGAGCGAGAGCGTGAGCGAGAGCGAGAGCGTGAGCGAGAGCGAGAGCGAGAGCGAGAGCGAGAGCGAGAGCGAGAGCGAGAGCGTGAGCGAGAGCGAGAGCGTGAGCGAGAGCGAGAGCGTGAGCGAGAGCGAGAGCGTGAGCGAGAGCGAGAGCGTGAGCGAGAGCGAGAGCGTGAGCGAGAGCGAGAGCGTGACGAAGTGCACACTATGACAGTTGATGTTCAGTACTATGGACAAAATTAGCTAAGCAGGAGAGACAGGGAAAATTGGGATGGGTCAGAAAGTAAATGTAATTATGCAATTGTCAGGAAACACAGCAGTGACAAAGTGGCATTTGAAAAAGAACTATAAGAAGTAATGGACCTAGTCAAGTGGATACTTAGAAGAAAACCATTTCAAAGAGTGAACCGCATTCTTGGGTCCCAAGGAAGCACTGGGCAGGTCTGCAGGAAGAGCCTCCCATCACAGGATCTAGTGTGATGGGAGAAATATTTCAGAGGGGTGGAGGAGAAATTAAAGAAATCTCTTAGACCAGTAGAAAGATTATGGCTTTTATTCCATTGATATGGACAGAAATGAAATTTATATTATGTAAATAATAGCGAGTAATAGGTATGTGTATTTGGAATTGAATGTAGTGGATGCTTCTGTAAAGGCAGAGGCAGGAGAGCAGGCAGGAGGCTATTGCAGAAATCAGAGATTAATGATGTAGAAGTGGTAGAAGGCAGAGACAAAAGAAGCGATGAATCTGGCTCTTTTGCAGAGTTAGAATCCCCAAGGTTTTCTGGCAAACAGATCATGGCATGTCCCGGAGGAAGAGTGACAAGGATGACTGTAAGCCTTTTGGTCTCAGTCTCGTTGAAGGAGACATTTCCACCAGCCTCAGGATGCTAACTGTAACCCCAGCTGCTCCGTCAAGAGTTACAGTCTTAGAAACCCGCAAGAGCAGTGCTACCTGTCCTATACCATCGTTGGGAGTTGGCATCGACTTGATAACGGGGTTTTCTACTTACTCCAGGAAAAAAAGCAAGACTGTCTGCTCCCATAAAAAGTTATAGTCTCAGAAACGTGCGGGGCACGTCTCCCTGCCCTAGCTATAGGGCTGCTATCAGTAGACATTGACGTGATGGCTGTGTGTTGTCTTTTAGCCTGGTCTATTTCCTCCCAGAGAACTTGCACTTCTCCTACTTTAATACTCAGTTCCCAGGTTTATTATTGAATGTTTAGTCATTGGAATTTATTACTATACGGTTAGCTTCACTAGAAGAAATAAAATCATTTTTGTCTTGTTCAGGATTTCATCCCCAAGGTCTAACGTGTTATTAGCTATTCAATACTTATTGAATGAATGAGCACCTGCCGGCAGCCAAGGAGCAACGTATAAAAATACTAGATGTGATCATTTCTATGAAAAATTGGCAATGTTTTGGTGAAAAACATATAAACAAGAAATGATCAAATGGCAAAAGAAGGTAACATATCATTAATTGTCCATGTAAGTTGATTTACTTTTTTCTGCAATGCAAACTCAAGAGGTTTAAAGCCATGCACATTTTATTCACCTTGTATATAGGATTAAATAGATACATTATTAATCAAAATCCCAATCGAAATCTTGGAAAAGTAGAATGGTGAGAGAAATTTGCACAGATAAGATGGATTTTACTGATGCTGAATCTAAGTCCAGGATGGAAATTTTCTACTTTATGTCATAAGCAAGAAGGGAACACTCACTCCTTCTACTAAGAAAGCGGGGTGTGGTGGGGTGGGAATAAAGGAAGTGCTTACTTTTAGTGAGAACAATAATGCTTTAATTTTAGGGATTATGCATTTCAGTTAACGCAGTGCTTCAATATGCTGCAGTTAGTTGTCATTGGGTCAGCCCTTACACATGCTGATCCCATGCAAAACAGAACAAATGCTGAAATTCTGCCTGATCCTGCACCAATTTCATGATAATTGGTGTACTTCAGCCCACGGTGATAGTTATAGTATATTTCCAGTGCCCTTTGACCTAAGCCCTATATTGAATAATATTCTGCTATGACCCATGGAGTTGTCATGGGCTAGTTTTTGAAAGCAGCCAAATGCAATGCAGTGAATGACTTGATATCTTCCAGCCTTAATCTCTGTAACTCTCGCCAACTAACTGGGTTAACCGAACTAAAAAATTCATTGCCATTGAGTTGAGGCTGATTCATAGAGACCCGCGAATGCAAATGTGAGGTGGTTGTGATCTATCCAGGAGACTGGATAATTTGCTAACAATGTAACGAATGAACACGATACCCCGTGTGATCGGGCCATGCAAATAAACCCTAATGTGGGACTGTTTAGTGTGGACATTTCGTTAGCTGTGAATCAGAAATGGGGTTTTATTACTCTTGGGGAAAAAGAGCCACCATGAGTGAAACATGAATCAAGAGCCTTGTGCTGAGCCTCCTAAATCAGCGAGAGCGTGAGCGAGAGCGTGAGCGAGAGCGAGAGCGTGAGCGAGAGCGAGAGCGTGAGCGAGAGCGAGAGCGTGAGCGAGAGCGAGAGCGTGAGCGAGAGCGAGAGCGTGAGCGAGAGCGAGAGCGTGAGCGAGAGCGAGAGCGTGAGCGAGAGCGAGAGCGTGAGCGAGAGCGAGAGCGTGAGCGAGAGCGAGAGCGTGAGCGAGAGCGAGAGCGTGAGCGAGAGCGAGAGCGTGAGCGAGAGCGAGAGCGTGAGCGAGAGCGAGAGCGTGAGCGAGAGCGAGAGCGTGAGCGAGAGCGAGAGCGTGAGCGAGAGCGAGAGCGTGAGCGAGAGCGAGAGCGTGAGCGAGAGCGAGAGCGTGAGCGAGAGCGAGAGCGTGAGCGAGAGCGAGAGCGAGAGCGAGAGCGAGAGCGTGAGCGAGAGCGAGAGCGTGAGCGAGAGCGAGAGCGTGAGCGAGAGCGAGAGCGTGAGCGAGAGCGAGAGCGAGAGCGAGAGCGAGAGCGAGAGCGTGAGCGAGAGCGAGAGCGTGAGCGAGAGCGAGAGCGTGAGCGAGAGCGAGAGCGTGAGCGAGAGCGAGAGCGTGAGCGAGAGCGAGAGCGTGAGCGAGAGCGAGAGCGTGAGCGAGAGCGAGAGCGTGAGCGAGAGCGAGAGCGTGAGCGAGAGCGAGAGCGTGAGCGAGAGCGAGAGCGTGAGCGAGAGCGAGAGCGTGAGCGAGAGCGAGAGCGTGAGCGAGAGCGAGAGCGTGAGCGAGAGCGAGAGCGTGAGCGAGAGCGAGAGCGTGAGCGAGAGCGAGAGCGTGAGCGAGAGCGAGAGCGTGAGCGAGAGCGAGAGCGTGAGCGAGAGCGAGAGCGTGAGCGTGAGCGAGAGCGTGAGCGAGAGCGAGAGCGTGAGCGAGAGCGAGAGCGAGAGCGAGAGCGTGAGCGAGAGCGAGAGCGAGAGCGTGAGCGTGAGCGAGAGCGTGAGCGTGAGCGAGAGCGTGAGCGTGAGCGAGAGCGAGAGCGTGAGCGAGAGCGAGAGCGTGACGAACTGCACACTATGACAGTTGATGTTCAGTACTATGGACAAAATTAGCTAAGCAGGAGAGACAGGGAGAATTGGGATGGGTCAGAAAGTAAATGTAATTATGCAATTGTCAGGAAACACAGCAGTGACAAAGTGGCATTTGAAAAAGAACTATAAGAAGTAATGGACCTAGTCAAGTGGATACTTAGAAGAAAACCATTTCAAAGAGTGAACCGCATTCTTGGGTCCCAAGGAAGCACTGGGCAGGTCTGCAGGAAGAGCCTCCCATCACAGGATCTAGTGTGATGGGAGAAATATTTCAGAGGGGTGGAGGAGAAATTAAAGAAATCTCTTAGACCAGTAGAAAGATTATGGCTTTTATTCCATTGATATGGACAGAAATGAAATTTATATTATGTAAATAATAGCGAGTAATAGGTATGTGTATTTGGAATTGAATGTAGTGGATGCTTCTGTAAAGGCAGAGGCAGGAGAGCAGGCAGGAGGCTATTGCAGAAATCAGAGATTAATGATGTAGAAGTGGTAGAAGGCAGAGACAAAAGAAGCGATGAATCTGGCTCTTTTGCAGAGTTAGAATCCCCAAGGTTTTCTGGCAAACAGATCATGGCATGTCCCGGAGGAAGAGTGACAAGGATGACTGTAAGCCTTTTGGTCTCAGTCTCGTTGAAGGAGACATTTCCACCAGCCTCAGGATGCTAACTGTAACCCCAGCTGCTCCGTCAAGAGTTACAGTCTTAGAAACCCGCAAGAGCAGTGCTACCTGTCCTATACCATCGTTGGGAGTTGGCATCGACTTGATAACGGGGTTTTCTACTTACTCCAGGAAAAAAAGCAAGACTGTCTGCTCCCATAAAAAGTTATAGTCTCAGAAACGTGCGGGGCACGTCTCCCTGCCCTAGCTATAGGGCTGCTATCAGTAGACATTGACGTGATGGCTGTGTGTTGTCTTTTAGCCTGGTCTATTTCCTCCCAGAGAACTTGCACTTCTCCTACTTTAATACTCAGTTCCCAGGTTTATTATTGAATGTTTAGTCATTGGAATTTATTACTATACGGTTAGCTTCACTAGAAGAAATAAAATCATTTTTGTCTTGTTCAGGATTTCATCCCCAAGGTCTAACGTGTTATTAGCTATTCAATACTTATTGAATGAATGAGCACCTGCCGGCAGCCAAGGAGCAACGTATAAAAATACTAGATGTGATCATTTCTATGAAAAATTGGCAATGTTTTGGTGAAAAACATATAAACAAGAAATGATCAAATGGCAAAAGAAGGTAACATATCATTAATTGTCCATGTAAGTTGATTTACTTTTTTCTGCAATGCAAACTCAAGAGGTTTAAAGCCATGCACATTTTATTCACCTTGTATATAGGATTAAATAGATACATTATTAATCAAAATCCCAATCGAAATCTTGGAAAAGTAGAATGGTGAGAGAAATTTGCACAGATAAGATGGATTTTACTGATGCTGAATCTAAGTCCAGGATGGAAATTTTCTACTTTATGTCATAAGCAAGAAGGGAACACTCACTCCTTCTACTAAGAAAGCGGGGTGTGGTGGGGTGGGAATAAAGGAAGTGCTTACTTTTAGTGAGAACAATAATGCTTTAATTTTAGGGATTATGCATTTCAGTTAACGCAGTGCTTCAATATGCTGCAGTTAGTTGTCATTGGGTCAGCCCTTACACATGCTGATCCCATGCAAAACAGAACAAATGCTGAAATTCTGCCTGATCCTGCACCAATTTCATGATAATTGGTGTACTTCAGCCCACGGTGATAGTTATAGTATATTTCCAGTGCCCTTTGACCTAAGCCCTATATTGAATAATATTCTGCTATGACCCATGGAGTTGTCATGGGCTAGTTTTTGAAAGCAGCCAAATGCAATGCAGTGAATGACTTGATATCTTCCAGCCTTAATCTCTGTAACTCTCGCCAACTAACTGGGTTAACCGAACTAAAAAATTCATTGCCATTGAGTTGAGGCTGATTCATAGAGACCCGCGAATGCAAATGTGAGGTGGTTGTGATCTATCCAGGAGACTGGATAATTTGCTAACAATGTAACGAATGAACACGATACCCCGTGTGATCGGGCCATGCAAATAAACCCTAATGTGGGACTGTTTAGTGTGGACATTTCGTTAGCTGTGAATCAGAAATGGGGTTTTATTACTCTTGGGGAAAAAGAGCCACCATGAGTGAAACATGAATCAAGAGCCTTGTGCTGAGCCTCCTAAATCAGCGAGAGCGTGAGCGAGAGCGAGAGCGTGAGCGAGAGCGAGAGCGTGAGCGAGAGCGAGAGCGTGAGCGAGAGCGAGAGCGTGAGCGAGAGCGAGAGCGTGAGCGAGAGCGAGAGCGTGAGCGAGAGCGAGAGCGTGAGCGAGAGCGAGAGCGTGAGCGAGAGCGAGAGCGTGAGCGAGAGCGAGAGCGTGAGCGAGAGCGAGAGCGTGAGCGAGAGCGAGAGCGTGAGCGAGAGCGAGAGCGTGAGCGAGAGCGAGAGCGTGAGCGAGAGCGAGAGCGTGAGCGAGAGCGAGAGCGTGAGCGAGAGCGAGAGCGTGAGCGAGAGCGAGAGCGTGAGCGAGAGCGAGAGCGTGAGCGAGAGCGAGAGCGTGAGCGAGAGCGAGAGCGAGAGCGAGAGCGAGAGCGTGAGCGAGAGCGAGAGCGTGAGCGAGAGCGAGAGCGTGAGCGAGAGCGAGAGCGTGAGCGAGAGCGAGAGCGTGAGCGAGAGCGAGAGCGAGAGCGAGAGCGTGAGCGAGAGCGAGAGCGTGAGCGAGAGCGAGAGCGTGAGCGAGAGCGAGAGCGTGAGCGAGAGCGAGAGCGTGAGCGAGAGCGAGAGCGTGAGCGAGAGCGAGAGCGTGAGCGAGAGCGAGAGCGTGAGCGAGAGCGAGAGCGTGAGCGAGAGCGAGAGCGTGAGCGAGAGCGAGAGCGTGAGCGAGAGCGAGAGCGTGAGCGAGAGCGAGAGCGTGAGCGAGAGCGAGAGCGTGAGCGAGAGCGAGAGCGTGAGCGAGAGCGAGAGCGTGAGCGTGAGCGAGAGCGTGAGCGAGAGCGAGAGCGTGAGCGAGAGCGAGAGCGTGAGCGAGAGCGAGAGCGAGAGCGTGAGCGTGAGCGAGAGCGTGAGCGTGAGCGAGAGCGAGAGCGTGAGCGAGAGCGAGAGCGTGAGCGAGAGCGAGAGCGTGAGCGAGAGCGAGAGCGTGAGCGTGAGCGAGAGCGTGAGCGAGAGCGAGAGCGTGAGCGAGAGCGAGAGCGTGAGCGAGAGCGAGAGCGAGAGCGTGAGCGTGAGCGAGAGCGTGAGCGAGAGCGAGAGCGTGAGCGAGAGCGAGAGCGAGAGCGAGAGCGAGAGCGAGAGCGAGAGCGAGAGCGAGAGCGAGAGCGAGAGCGTGAGCGAGAGCGAGAGCGTGAGCGAGAGCGAGAGCGTGAGCGAGAGCGAGAGCGTGAGCGAGAGCGAGAGCGTGAGCGAGAGCGAGAGCGTGACGAAGTGCACACTATGACAGTTGATGTTCAGTACTATGGACAAAATTAGCTAAGCAGGAGAGACAGGGAAAATTGGGATGGGTCAGAAAGTAAATGTAATTATGCAATTGTCAGGAAACACAGCAGTGACAAAGTGGCATTTGAAAAAGAACTATAAGAAGTAATGGACCTAGTCAAGTGGATACTTAGAAGAAAACCATTTCAAAGAGTGAACCGCATTCTTGGGTCCCAAGGAAGCACTGGGCAGGTCTGCAGGAAGAGCCTCCCATCACAGGATCTAGTGTGATGGGAGAAATATTTCAGAGGGGTGGAGGAGAAATTAAAGAAATCTCTTAGACCAGTAGAAAGATTATGGCTTTTATTCCATTGATATGGACAGAAATGAAATTTATATTATGTAAATAATAGCGAGTAATAGGTATGTGTATTTGGAATTGAATGTAGTGGATGCTTCTGTAAAGGCAGAGGCAGGAGAGCAGGCAGGAGGCTATTGCAGAAATCAGAGATTAATGATGTAGAAGTGGTAGAAGGCAGAGACAAAAGAAGCGATGAATCTGGCTCTTTTGCAGAGTTAGAATCCCCAAGGTTTTCTGGCAAACAGATCATGGCATGTCCCGGAGGAAGAGTGACAAGGATGACTGTAAGCCTTTTGGTCTCAGTCTCGTTGAAGGAGACATTTCCACCAGCCTCAGGATGCTAACTGTAACCCCAGCTGCTCCGTCAAGAGTTACAGTCTTAGAAACCCGCAAGAGCAGTGCTACCTGTCCTATACCATCGTTGGGAGTTGGCATCGACTTGATAACGGGGTTTTCTACTTACTCCAGGAAAAAAAGCAAGACTGTCTGCTCCCATAAAAAGTTATAGTCTCAGAAACGTGCGGGGCACGTCTCCCTGCCCTAGCTATAGGGCTGCTATCAGTAGACATTGACGTGATGGCTGTGTGTTGTCTTTTAGCCTGGTCTATTTCCTCCCAGAGAACTTGCACTTCTCCTACTTTAATACTCAGTTCCCAGGTTTATTATTGAATGTTTAGTCATTGGAATTTATTACTATACGGTTAGCTTCACTAGAAGAAATAAAATCATTTTTGTCTTGTTCAGGATTTCATCCCCAAGGTCTAACGTGTTATTAGCTATTCAATACTTATTGAATGAATGAGCACCTGCCGGCAGCCAAGGAGCAACGTATAAAAATACTAGATGTGATCATTTCTATGAAAAATTGGCAATGTTTTGGTGAAAAACATATAAACAAGAAATGATCAAATGGCAAAAGAAGGTAACATATCATTAATTGTCCATGTAAGTTGATTTACTTTTTTCTGCAATGCAAACTCAAGAGGTTTAAAGCCATGCACATTTTATTCACCTTGTATATAGGATTAAATAGATACATTATTAATCAAAATCCCAATCGAAATCTTGGAAAAGTAGAATGGTGAGAGAAATTTGCACAGATAAGATGGATTTTACTGATGCTGAATCTAAGTCCAGGATGGAAATTTTCTACTTTATGTCATAAGCAAGAAGGGAACACTCACTCCTTCTACTAAGAAAGCGGGGTGTGGTGGGGTGGGAATAAAGGAAGTGCTTACTTTTAGTGAGAACAATAATGCTTTAATTTTAGGGATTATGCATTTCAGTTAACGCAGTGCTTCAATATGCTGCAGTTAGTTGTCATTGGGTCAGCCCTTACACATGCTGATCCCATGCAAAACAGAACAAATGCTGAAATTCTGCCTGATCCTGCACCAATTTCATGATAATTGGTGTACTTCAGCCCACGGTGATAGTTATAGTATATTTCCAGTGCCCTTTGACCTAAGCCCTATATTGAATAATATTCTGCTATGACCCATGGAGTTGTCATGGGCTAGTTTTTGAAAGCAGCCAAATGCAATGCAGTGAATGACTTGATATCTTCCAGCCTTAATCTCTGTAACTCTCGCCAACTAACTGGGTTAACCGAACTAAAAAATTCATTGCCATTGAGTTGAGGCTGATTCATAGAGACCCGCGAATGCAAATGTGAGGTGGTTGTGATCTATCCAGGAGACTGGATAATTTGCTAACAATGTAACGAATGAACACGATACCCCGTGTGATCGGGCCATGCAAATAAACCCTAATGTGGGACTGTTTAGTGTGGACATTTCGTTAGCTGTGAATCAGAAATGGGGTTTTATTACTCTTGGGGAAAAAGAGCCACCATGAGTGAAACATGAATCAAGAGCCTTGTGCTGAGCCTCCTAAATCAGCGAGAGCGTGAGCGAGAGCGTGAGCGAGAGCGAGAGCGTGAGCGAGAGCGAGAGCGTGAGCGAGAGCGAGAGCGTGAGCGAGAGCGAGAGCGTGAGCGAGAGCGAGAGCGTGAGCGAGAGCGAGAGCGTGAGCGAGAGCGAGAGCGTGAGCGAGAGCGAGAGCGTGAGCGAGAGCGAGAGCGTGAGCGAGAGCGAGAGCGTGAGCGAGAGCGAGAGCGTGAGCGAGAGCGAGAGCGTGAGCGAGAGCGAGAGCGTGAGCGAGAGCGAGAGCGTGAGCGAGAGCGAGAGCGTGAGCGAGAGCGAGAGCGTGAGCGAGAGCGAGAGCGTGAGCGAGAGCGAGAGCGTGAGCGAGAGCGAGAGCGTGAGCGAGAGCGAGAGCGAGAGCGAGAGCGTGAGCGAGAGCGAGAGCGTGAGCGAGAGCGAGAGCGTGAGCGAGAGCGAGAGCGTGAGCGAGAGCGAGAGCGAGAGCGAGAGCGAGAGCGAGAGCGTGAGCGAGAGCGAGAGCGTGAGCGAGAGCGAGAGCGTGAGCGAGAGCGAGAGCGTGAGCGAGAGCGAGAGCGTGAGCGAGAGCGAGAGCGTGAGCGAGAGCGAGAGCGTGAGCGAGAGCGAGAGCGTGAGCGAGAGCGAGAGCGTGAGCGAGAGCGAGAGCGTGAGCGAGAGCGAGAGCGTGAGCGAGAGCGAGAGCGTGAGCGAGAGCGAGAGCGTGAGCGAGAGCGAGAGCGTGAGCGAGAGCGAGAGCGTGAGCGAGAGCGAGAGCGAGAGCGTGAGCGAGAGCGAGAGCGTGAGCGAGAGCGAGAGCGTGAGCGAGAGCGAGAGCGTGAGCGAGAGCGAGAGCGTGAGCGTGAGCGAGAGCGTGAGCGAGAGCGAGAGCGTGAGCGAGAGCGAGAGCGAGAGCGAGAGCGTGAGCGAGAGCGAGAGCGAGAGCGTGAGCGTGAGCGAGAGCGTGAGCGTGAGCGAGAGCGAGAGCGTAAGCGAGAGCGAGAGCGTGACGAACTGCACACTATGACAGTTGATGTTCAGTACTATGGACAAAATTAGCTAAGCAGGAGAGACAGGGAGAATTGGGATGGGTCAGAAAGTAAATGTAATTATGCAATTGTCAGGAAACACAGCAGTGACAAAGTGGCATTTGAAAAAGAACTATAAGAAGTAATGGACCTAGTCAAGTGGATACTTAGAAGAAAACCATTTCAAAGAGTGAACCGCATTCTTGGGTCCCAAGGAAGCACTGGGCAGGTCTGCAGGAAGAGCCTCCCATCACAGGATCTAGTGTGATGGGAGAAATATTTCAGAGGGGTGGAGGAGAAATTAAAGAAATCTCTTAGACCAGTAGAAAGATTATGGCTTTTATTCCATTGATATGGACAGAAATGAAATTTATATTATGTAAATAATAGCGAGTAATAGGTATGTGTATTTGGAATTGAATGTAGTGGATGCTTCTGTAAAGGCAGAGGCAGGAGAGCAGGCAGGAGGCTATTGCAGAAATCAGAGATTAATGATGTAGAAGTGGTAGAAGGCAGAGACAAAAGAAGCGATGAATCTGGCTCTTTTGCAGAGTTAGAATCCCCAAGGTTTTCTGGCAAACAGATCATGGCATGTCCCGGAGGAAGAGTGACAAGGATGACTGTAAGCCTTTTGGTCTCAGTCTCGTTGAAGGAGACATTTCCACCAGCCTCAGGATGCTAACTGTAACCCCAGCTGCTCCGTCAAGAGTTACAGTCTTAGAAACCCGCAAGAGCAGTGCTACCTGTCCTATACCATCGTTGGGAGTTGGCATCGACTTGATAACGGGGTTTTCTACTTACTCCAGGAAAAAAAGCAAGACTGTCTGCTCCCATAAAAAGTTATAGTCTCAGAAACGTGCGGGGCACGTCTCCCTGCCCTAGCTATAGGGCTGCTATCAGTAGACATTGACGTGATGGCTGTGTGTTGTCTTTTAGCCTGGTCTATTTCCTCCCAGAGAACTTGCACTTCTCCTACTTTAATACTCAGTTCCCAGGTTTATTATTGAATGTTTAGTCATTGGAATTTATTACTATACGGTTAGCTTCACTAGAAGAAATAAAATCATTTTTGTCTTGTTCAGGATTTCATCCCCAAGGTCTAACGTGTTATTAGCTATTCAATACTTATTGAATGAATGAGCACCTGCCGGCAGCCAAGGAGCAACGTATAAAAATACTAGATGTGATCATTTCTATGAAAAATTGGCAATGTTTTGGTGAAAAACATATAAACAAGAAATGATCAAATGGCAAAAGAAGGTAACATATCATTAATTGTCCATGTAAGTTGATTTACTTTTTTCTGCAATGCAAACTCAAGAGGTTTAAAGCCATGCACATTTTATTCACCTTGTATATAGGATTAAATAGATACATTATTAATCAAAATCCCAATCGAAATCTTGGAAAAGTAGAATGGTGAGAGAAATTTGCACAGATAAGATGGATTTTACTGATGCTGAATCTAAGTCCAGGATGGAAATTTTCTACTTTATGTCATAAGCAAGAAGGGAACACTCACTCCTTCTACTAAGAAAGCGGGGTGTGGTGGGGTGGGAATAAAGGAAGTGCTTACTTTTAGTGAGAACAATAATGCTTTAATTTTAGGGATTATGCATTTCAGTTAACGCAGTGCTTCAATATGCTGCAGTTAGTTGTCATTGGGTCAGCCCTTACACATGCTGATCCCATGCAAAACAGAACAAATGCTGAAATTCTGCCTGATCCTGCACCAATTTCATGATAATTGGTGTACTTCAGCCCACGGTGATAGTTATAGTATATTTCCAGTGCCCTTTGACCTAAGCCCTATATTGAATAATATTCTGCTATGACCCATGGAGTTGTCATGGGCTAGTTTTTGAAAGCAGCCAAATGCAATGCAGTGAATGACTTGATATCTTCCAGCCTTAATCTCTGTAACTCTCGCCAACTAACTGGGTTAACCGAACTAAAAAATTCATTGCCATTGAGTTGAGGCTGATTCATAGAGACCCGCGAATGCAAATGTGAGGTGGTTGTGATCTATCCAGGAGACTGGATAATTTGCTAACAATGTAACGAATGAACACGATACCCCGTGTGATCGGGCCATGCAAATAAACCCTAATGTGGGACTGTTTAGTGTGGACATTTCGTTAGCTGTGAATCAGAAATGGGGTTTTATTACTCTTGGGGAAAAAGAGCCACCATGAGTGAAACATGAATCAAGAGCCTTGTGCTGAGCCTCCTAAATCAGCGAGAGCGTGAGCGAGAGCGAGAGCGTGAGCGAGAGCGAGAGCGTGAGCGAGAGCGAGAGCGTGAGCGAGAGCGAGAGCGTGAGCGAGAGGGAGAGCGTGAGCGAGAGCGAGAGCGTGAGCGAGAGCGAGAGCGTGAGCGAGAGCGAGAGCGTGAGCGAGAGCGAGAGCGTGAGCGAGAGCGAGAGCGTGAGCGAGAGCGAGAGCGTGAGCGAGAGCGAGAGCGTGAGCGAGAGCGAGAGCGTGAGCGAGAGCGAGAGCGTGAGCGAGAGCGAGAGCGTGAGCGAGAGCGAGAGCGTGAGCGAGAGCGAGAGCGTGAGCGAGAGCGAGAGCGTGAGCGAGAGCGAGAGCGTGAGCGAGAGCGAGAGCGAGAGCGAGAGCGAGAGCGTGAGCGAGAGCGAGAGCGTGAGCGAGAGCGAGAGCGTGAGCGAGAGCGAGAGCGTGAGCGAGAGCGAGAGCGTGAGCGAGAGCGAGAGCGAGAGCGAGAGCGTGAGCGAGAGCGAGAGCGTGAGCGAGAGCGAGAGCGTGAGCGAGAGCGAGAGCGTGAGCGAGAGCGAGAGCGTGAGCGAGAGCGAGAGCGTGAGCGAGAGCGAGAGCGTGAGCGAGAGCGAGAGCGTGAGCGAGAGCGAGAGCGTGAGCGAGAGCGAGAGCGTGAGCGAGAGCGAGAGCGTGAGCGAGAGCGAGAGCGTGAGCGAGAGCGAGAGCGTGAGCGAGAGCGAGAGCGTGAGCGAGAGCGAGAGCGTGAGCGTGAGCGAGAGCGTGAGCGAGAGCGAGAGCGTGAGCGAGAGCGAGAGCGTGAGCGAGAGCGAGAGCGAGAGCGTGAGCGTGAGCGAGAGCGTGAGCGTGAGCGAGAGCGAGAGCGTGAGCGAGAGCGAGAGCGTGACGAACTGCACACTATGACAGTTGATGTTCAGTACTATGGACAAAATTAGCTAAGCAGGAGAGACAGGGAGAATTGGGATGGGTCAGAAAGTAAATGTAATTATGCAATTGTCAGGAAACACAGCAGTGACAAAGTGGCATTTGAAAAAGAACTATAAGAAGTAATGGACCTAGTCAAGTGGATACTTAGAAGAAAACCATTTCAAAGAGTGAACCGCATTCTTGGGTCCCAAGGAAGCACTGGGCAGGTCTGCAGGAAGAGCCTCCCATCACAGGATCTAGTGTGATGGGAGAAATATTTCAGAGGGGTGGAGGAGAAATTAAAGAAATCTCTTAGACCAGTAGAAAGATTATGGCTTTTATTCCATTGATATGGACAGAAATGAAATTTATATTATGTAAATAATAGCGAGTAATAGGTATGTGTATTTGGAATTGAATGTAGTGGATGCTTCTGTAAAGGCAGAGGCAGGAGAGCAGGCAGGAGGCTATTGCAGAAATCAGAGATTAATGATGTAGAAGTGGTAGAAGGCAGAGACAAAAGAAGCGATGAATCTGGCTCTTTTGCAGAGTTAGAATCCCCAAGGTTTTCTGGCAAACAGATCATGGCATGTCCCGGAGGAAGAGTGACAAGGATGACTGTAAGCCTTTTGGTCTCAGTCTCGTTGAAGGAGACATTTCCACCAGCCTCAGGATGCTAACTGTAACCCCAGCTGCTCCGTCAAGAGTTACAGTCTTAGAAACCCGCAAGAGCAGTGCTACCTGTCCTATACCATCGTTGGGAGTTGGCATCGACTTGATAACGGGGTTTTCTACTTACTCCAGGAAAAAAAGCAAGACTGTCTGCTCCCATAAAAAGTTATAGTCTCAGAAACGTGCGGGGCACGTCTCCCTGCCCTAGCTATAGGGCTGCTATCAGTAGACATTGACGTGATGGCTGTGTGTTGTCTTTTAGCCTGGTCTATTTCCTCCCAGAGAACTTGCACTTCTCCTACTTTAATACTCAGTTCCCAGGTTTATTATTGAATGTTTAGTCATTGGAATTTATTACTATACGGTTAGCTTCACTAGAAGAAATAAAATCATTTTTGTCTTGTTCAGGATTTCATCCCCAAGGTCTAACGTGTTATTAGCTATTCAATACTTATTGAATGAATGAGCACCTGCCGGCAGCCAAGGAGCAACGTATAAAAATACTAGATGTGATCATTTCTATGAAAAATTGGCAATGTTTTGGTGAAAAACATATAAACAAGAAATGATCAAATGGCAAAAGAAGGTAACATATCATTAATTGTCCATGTAAGTTGATTTACTTTTTTCTGCAATGCAAACTCAAGAGGTTTAAAGCCATGCACATTTTATTCACCTTGTATATAGGATTAAATAGATACATTATTAATCAAAATCCCAATCGAAATCTTGGAAAAGTAGAATGGTGAGAGAAATTTGCACAGATAAGATGGATTTTACTGATGCTGAATCTAAGTCCAGGATGGAAATTTTCTACTTTATGTCATAAGCAAGAAGGGAACACTCACTCCTTCTACTAAGAAAGCGGGGTGTGGTGGGGTGGGAATAAAGGAAGTGCTTACTTTTAGTGAGAACAATAATGCTTTAATTTTAGGGATTATGCATTTCAGTTAACGCAGTGCTTCAATATGCTGCAGTTAGTTGTCATTGGGTCAGCCCTTACACATGCTGATCCCATGCAAAACAGAACAAATGCTGAAATTCTGCCTGATCCTGCACCAATTTCATGATAATTGGTGTACTTCAGCCCACGGTGATAGTTATAGTATATTTCCAGTGCCCTTTGACCTAAGCCCTATATTGAATAATATTCTGCTATGACCCATGGAGTTGTCATGGGCTAGTTTTTGAAAGCAGCCAAATGCAATGCAGTGAATGACTTGATATCTTCCAGCCTTAATCTCTGTAACTCTCGCCAACTAACTGGGTTAACCGAACTAAAAAATTCATTGCCATTGAGTTGAGGCTGATTCATAGAGACCCGCAAATGCAAATGTGAGGTGGTTGTGATCTATCCAGGAGACTGGATAATTTGCTAACAATGTAACGAATGAACACGATACCCCGTGTGATCGGGCCATGCAAATAAACCCTAATGTGGGACTGTTTAGTGTGGACATTTCGTTAGCTGTGAATCAGAAATGGGGTTTTATTACTCTTGGGGAAAAAGAGCCACCATGAGTGAAACATGAATCAAGAGCCTTGTGCTGAGCCTCCTAAATCAGCGAGAGCGTGAGCGAGAGCGAGAGCGTGAGCGAGAGCGAGAGCGTGAGCGAGAGCGAGAGCGTGAGCGAGAGCGAGAGCGTGAGCGAGAGCGAGAGCATGAGCGAGAGCGAGAGCGTGAGCGAGAGCGAGAGCGTGAGCGAGAGCGAGAGCGAGAGCGTGAGCGAGAGCGAGAGCGTGAGCGAGAGCGAGAGCGTGAGCGAGAGCGAGAGCGTGAGCGAGAGCGAGAGCGAGAGCGTGAGCGAGAGCGAGAGCGTGAGCGAGAGCGAGAGCGTGAGCGAGAGCGAGAGCGTGAGCGAGAGCGAGAGCGAGAGCGAGAGCGAGAGCGAGAGCGAGAGCGAGAGCGTGAGCGAGAGCGAGAGCGAGAGCGAGAGCGAGAGCGTGAGCGAGAGCGAGAGCGTGAGCGAGAGCGAGAGCGTGAGCGAGAGCGAGAGCGTGAGCGAGAGCGAGAGCGTGAGCGAGAGCGAGAGCGTGAGCGAGAGCGAGAGCGTGAGCGAGAGCGAGAGCGAGAGCGAGAGCGAGAGCGAGAGCGAGAGCGTGAGCGAGAGCGTGAGCGAGAGCGAGAGCGAGAGCGAGAGCGTGAGCGAGAGCGAGAGCGAGAGCGAGAGCGAGAGCGTGAGCGAGAGCGAGAGCGTGAGCGAGAGCGAGAGCGTGAGCGAGAGCGAGAGCGAGAGCGAGAGCGAGAGCGAGAGCGAGAGCGAGAGCGTGAGCGAGAGCGAGAGCGAGAGCGAGAGCGAGAGCGAGAGCGTGAGCGAGAGCGAGAGCGTGAGCGAGAGCGAGAGCGTGAGCGAGAGCGAGAGCGTGAGCGAGAGCGAGAGCGAGAGCGAGAGCGTGAGCGTGAGCGAGAGCGAGAGCGTGAGCGAGAGCGAGAGCGTGACGAACTGCACACTATGACAGTTGATGTTCAGTACTATGGACAAAATTAGCTAAGCAGGAGAGACAGGGAGAATTGGGATGGGTCAGAAAGTAAATGTAATTATGCAATTGTCAGGAAACACAGCAGTGACAAAGTGGCATTTGAAAAAGAACTATAAGAAGTAATGGACCTAGTCAAGTGGATACTTAGAAGAAAACCATTTCAAAGAGTGAACCGCATTCTTGGGTCCCAAGGAAGCACTGGGCAGGTCTGCAGGAAGAGCCTCCCATCACAGGATCTAGTGTGATGGGAGAAATATTTCAGAGGGGTGGAGGAGAAATTAAAGAAATCTCTTAGACCAGTAGAAAGATTATGGCTTTTATTCCATTGATATGGACAGAAATGAAATTTATATTATGTAAATAATAGCGAGTAATAGGTATGTGTATTTGGAATTGAATGTAGTGGATGCTTCTGTAAAGGCAGAGGCAGGAGAGCAGGCAGGAGGCTATTGCAGAAATCAGAGATTAATGATGTAGAAGTGGTAGAAGGCAGAGACAAAAGAAGCGATGAATCTGGCTCTTTTGCAGAGTTAGAATCCCCAAGGTTTTCTGGCAAACAGATCATGGCATGTCCCGGAGGAAGAGTGACAAGGATGACTGTAAGCCTTTTGGTCTCAGTCTCGTTGAAGGAGACATTTCCACCAGCCTCAGGATGCTAACTGTAACCCCAGCTGCTCCGTCAAGAGTTACAGTCTTAGAAACCCGCAAGAGCAGTGCTACCTGTCCTATACCATCGTTGGGAGTTGGCATCGACTTGATAACGGGGTTTTCTACTTACTCCAGGAAAAAAAGCAAGACTGTCTGCTCCCATAAAAAGTTATAGTCTCAGAAACGTGCGGGGCACGTCTCCCTGCCCTAGCTA
The DNA here is from genome assembly GCF_050624435.1 of Tenrec ecaudatus. Taxonomy (NCBI): domain Eukaryota; kingdom Metazoa; phylum Chordata; class Mammalia; order Afrosoricida; family Tenrecidae; genus Tenrec; species Tenrec ecaudatus. The sequence continues at coordinate 398,746 of NW_027457618.1, forward strand.
TAGGGCTGCTATCAGTAGACATTGACGTGATGGCTGTGTGTTGTCTTTTAGCCTGGTCTATTTCCTCCCAGAGAACTTGCACTTCTCCTACTTTAATACTCAGTTCCCAGGTTTATTATTGAATGTTTAGTCATTGGAATTTATTACTATACGGTTAGCTTCACTAGAAGAAATAAAATCATTTTTGTCTTGTTCAGGATTTCATCCCCAAGGTCTAACGTGTTATTAGCTATTCAATACTTATTGAATGAATGAGCACCTGCCGGCAGCCAAGGAGCAACGTATAAAAATACTAGATGTGATCATTTCTATGAAAAATTGGCAATGTTTTGGTGAAAAACATATAAACAAGAAATGATCAAATGGCAAAAGAAGGTAACATATCATTAATTGTCCATGTAAGTTGATTTACTTTTTTCTGCAATGCAAACTCAAGAGGTTTAAAGCCATGCACATTTTATTCACCTTGTATATAGGATTAAATAGATACATTATTAATCAAAATCCCAATCGAAATCTTGGAAAAGTAGAATGGTGAGAGAAATTTGCACAGATAAGATGGATTTTACTGATGCTGAATCTAAGTCCAGGATGGAAATTTTCTACTTTATGTCATAAGCAAGAAGGGAACACTCACTCCTTCTACTAAGAAAGCGGGGTGTGGTGGGGTGGGAATAAAGGAAGTGCTTACTTTTAGTGAGAACAATAATGCTTTAATTTTAGGGATTATGCATTTCAGTTAACGCAGTGCTTCAATATGCTGCAGTTAGTTGTCATTGGGTCAGCCCTTACACATGCTGATCCCATGCAAAACAGAACAAATGCTGAAATTCTGCCTGATCCTGCACCAATTTCATGATAATTGGTGTACTTCAGCCCACGGTGATAGTTATAGTATATTTCCAGTGCCCTTTGACCTAAGCCCTATATTGAATAATATTCTGCTATGACCCATGGAGTTGTCATGGGCTAGTTTTTGAAAGCAGCCAAATGCAATGCAGTGAATGACTTGATATCTTCCAGCCTTAATCTCTGTAACTCTCGCCAACTAACTGGGTTAACCGAACTAAAAAATTCATTGCCATTGAGTTGAGGCTGATTCATAGAGACCCGCGAATGCAAATGTGAGGTGGTTGTGATCTATCCAGGAGACTGGATAATTTGCTAACAATGTAACGAATGAACACGATACCCCGTGTGATCGGGCCATGCAAATAAACCCTAATGTGGGACTGTTTAGTGTGGACATTTCGTTAGCTGTGAATCAGAAATGGGGTTTTATTACTCTTGGGGAAAAAGAGCCACCATGAGTGAAACATGAATCAAGAGCCTTGTGCTGAGCCTCCTAAATCAGCGAGAGCGTGAGCGAGAGCGAGAGCGTGAGCGAGAGCGAGAGCGTGAGCGAGAGCGAGAGCGTGAGCGAGAGCGAGAGCGTGAGCGAGAGCGAGAGCGAGAGCGTGAGCGAGAGCGAGAGCGTGAGCGAGAGCGAGAGCGTGAGCGAGAGCGAGAGCGTGAGCGAGAGCGTGAGCGAGAGCGAGAGCGTGAGCGAGAGCGAGAGCGTGAGCGAGAGCGAGAGCGTGAGCGAGAGCGAGAGCGTGAGCGAGAGCGAGAGCGTGAGCGAGAGCGAGAGCGTGAGCGAGAGCGAGAGCGTGAGCGAGAGCGAGAGCGTGAGCGAGAGCGAGAGCGAGAGCGTGAGCGAGAGCGAGAGCGTGAGCGAGAGCGAGAGCGTGAGCGAGAGCGAGAGCGTGAGCGAGAGCGAGAGCGTGAGCGAGAGCGAGAGCGTGAGCGAGAGCGAGAGCGTGAGCGAGAGCGAGAGCGTGAGCGAGAGCGAGAGCGAGAGCGAGAGAGAGAGCGTGAGCGAGAGCGAGAGCGTGAGCGAGAGCGAGAGCGAGAGCGAGAGCGTGAGCGAGAGCGAGAGCGTGAGCGAGAGCGAGAGCGAGAGCGAGAGCGTGAGCGAGAGCGAGAGCGAGAGCGAGAGCGAGAGCGAGAGCGAGAGCGAGAGCGTGAGCGAGAGCGAGAGCGAGAGCGAGAGCGAGAGCGTGAGCGAGAGCGAGAGCGTGAGCGAGAGCGAGAGCGTGAGCGAGAGCGAGAGCGAGAGCGAGAGCGAGAGCGAGAGCGAGAGCGAGAGCGTGAGCGAGAGCGAGAGCGTGAGCGAGAGCGAGAGCGTGAGCGAGAGCGAGAGCGTGAGCGAGAGCGAGAGCGTGAGCGAGAGCGAGAGCGTGAGCGAGAGCGAGAGCGTGACGAAGTGCACACTATGACAGTTGATGTTCAGTACTATGGACAAAATTAGCTAAGCAGGAGAGACAGGGAGAATTGGGATGGGTCAGAAAGTAAATGTAATTATGCAATTGTCAGGAAACACAGCAGTGACAAAGTGGCATTTGAAAAAGAACTATAAGAAGTAATGGACCTAGTCAAGTGGATACTTAGAAGAAAACCATTTCAAAGAGTGAACCGCATTCTTGGGTCCCAAGGAAGCACTGGGCAGGTCTGCAGGAAGAGCCTCCCATCACAGGATCTAGTGTGATGGGAGAAATATTTCAGAGGGGTGGAGGAGAAATTAAAGAAATCTCTTAGACCAGTAGAAAGATTATGGCTTTTATTCCATTGATATGGACAGAAATGAAATTTATATTATGTAAATAATAGCGAGTAATAGGTATGTGTATTTGGAATTGAATGTAGTGGATGCTTCTGTAAAGGCAGAGGCAGGAGAGCAGGCAGGAGGCTATTGCAGAAATCAGAGATTAATGATGTAGAAGTGGTAGAAGGCAGAGACAAAAGAAGCGATGAATCTGGCTCTTTTGCAGAGTTAGAATCCCCAAGGTTTTCTGGCAAACAGATCATGGCATGTCCCGGAGGAAGAGTGACAAGGATGACTGTAAGCCTTTTGGTCTCAGTCTCGTTGAAGGAGACATTTCCACCAGCCTCAGGATGCTAACTGTAACCCCAGCTGCTCCGTCAAGAGTTACAGTCTTAGAAACCCGCAAGAGCAGTGCTACCTGTCCTATACCATCGTTGGGAGTTGGCATCGACTTGATAACGGGGTTTTCTACTTACTCCAGGAAAAAAAGCAAGACTGTCTGCTCCCATAAAAAGTTATAGTCTCAGAAACGTGCGGGGCACGTCTCCCTGCCCTAGCTATAGGGCTGCTATCAGTAGACATTGACGTAATGGCTGTGTGTTGTCTTTTAGCCTGGTCTATTTCCTCCCAGAGAACTTGCACTTCTCCTACTTTAATACTCAGTTCCCAGGTTTATTATTGAATGTTTAGTCATTGGAATTTATTACTATACGGTTAGCTTCACTAGAAGAAATAAAATCATTTTTGTCTTGTTCAGGATTTCATCCCCAAGGTCTAACGTGTTATTAGCTATTCAATACTTATTGAATGAATGAGCACCTGCCGGCAGCCAAGGAGCAACGTATAAAAATACTAGATGTGATCATTTCTATGAAAAATTGGCAATGTTTTGGTGAAAAACATATAAACAAGAAATGATCAAATGGCAAAAGAAGGTAACATATCATTAATTGTCCATGTAAGTTGATTTACTTTTTTCTGCAATGCAAACTCAAGAGGTTTAAAGCCATGCACATTTTATTCACCTTGTATATAGGATTAAATAGATACATTATTAATCAAAATCCCAATCGAAATCTTGGAAAAGTAGAATGGTGAGAGAAATTTGCACAGATAAGATGGATTTTACTGATGCTGAATCTAAGTCCAGGATGGAAATTTTCTACTTTATGTCATAAGCAAGAAGGGAACACTCACTCCTTCTACTAAGAAAGCGGGGTGTGGTGGGGTGGGAATAAAGGAAGTGCTTACTTTTAGTGAGAACAATAATGCTTTAATTTTAGGGATTATGCATTTCAGTTAACGCAGTGCTTCAATATGCTGCAGTTAGTTGTCATTGGGTCAGCCCTTACACATGCTGATCCCATGCAAAACAGAACAAATGCTGAAATTCTGCCTGATCCTGCACCAATTTCATGATAATTGGTGTACTTCAGCCCACGGTGATAGTTATAGTATATTTCCAGTGCCCTTTGACCTAAGCCCTATATTGAATAATATTCTGCTATGACCCATGGAGTTGTCATGGGCTAGTTTTTGAAAGCAGCCAAATGCAATGCAGTGAATGACTTGATATCTTCCAGCCTTAATCTCTGTAACTCTCGCCAACTAACTGGGTTAACCGAACTAAAAAATTCATTGCCATTGAGTTGAGGCTGATTCATAGAGACCCGCGAATGCAAATGTGAGGTGGTTGTGATCTATCCAGGAGACTGGATAATTTGCTAACAATGTAACGAATGAACACGATACCCCGTGTGATCGGGCCATGCAAATAAACCCTAATGTGGGACTGTTTAGTGTGGACATTTCGTTAGCTGTGAATCAGAAATGGGGTTTTATTACTCTTGGGGAAAAAGAGCCACCATGAGTGAAACATGAATCAAGAGCCTTGTGCTGAGCCTCCTAAATCAGCGAGAGCGTGAGCGAGAGCGAGAGCGTGAGCGAGAGCGAGAGCGTGAGCGTGAGCGAGAGCGAGAGCGTGAGCGAGAGCGAGAGCGAGAGCGAGAGCGTGAGCGAGAGCGAGAGCGTGAGCGAGAGCGAGAGCGAGAGCGAGAGCGAGAGCGAGAGCGAGAGCGAGAGCGTGAGCGAGAGCGAGAGCGTGAGCGAGAGCGTGAGCGAGAGCGAGAGCGAGAGCGTGAGCGAGAGCGAGAGCGTGAGCGAGAGCGAGAGCGAGAGCGAGAGCGTGAGCGTGAGCGAGAGCGAGAGCGAGAGCGAGAGCGAGAGCGTGAGCGAGAGCGTGAGCGTGAGCGAGAGCGAGAGCGTGAGCGAGAGCGAGAGCGTGAGCGAGAGCGAGAGCGTGAGCGAGAGCGAGAGCGTGAGCGAGAGCGAGAGCGTGAGCGAGAGCGAGAGCGTGAGCGAGAGCGAGAGCGTGAGCGAGAGCGAGAGCGTGAGCGAGAGCGAGAGCGTGAGCGAGAGCGAGAGCGTGAGCGAGAGCGAGAGCGTGAGCGAGAGCGAGAGCGTGAGCGAGAGCGAGAGCGTGAGCGAGAGCGAGAGCGAGAGCGAGAGCGAGAGCGAGAGCGAGAGCGTGAGCGAGAGCGAGAGCGAGAGCGAGAGCGAGAGCGAGAGCGAGAGCGAGAGCGAGAGCGAGAGCGAGAGCGTGAGCGAGAGCGAGAGCGAGAGCGAGAGCGAGAGCGAGAGCGTGAGCGAGAGCGAGAGCGAGAGCGAGAGCGAGAGCGAGAGCGTGAGCGAGAGCGAGAGCGTGAGCGTGAGCGAGAGCGTGAGCGAGAGCGAGAGCGTGAGCGAGAGCTAGAGCGTGAGCGAGAGCGAGAGCGAGAGCGAGAGCGTGAGCGAGAGCGAGAGCGAGAGCGAGAGCGTGAGCGTGAGCGAGAGCGTGAGCGTGAGCGAGAGCGAGAGCGTGAGCGAGAGCGAGAGCGTGACGAACTGCACACTATGACAGTTGATGATCAGTACTATGGACAAAATTAGCTAAGCAGGAGAGACAGGGAGAATTGGGATGGGTCAGAAAGTAAATGTAATTATGCAATTGTCAGGAAACACAGCAGTGACAAAGTGGCATTTGAAAAAGAACTATAAGAAGTAATGGACCTAGTCAAGTGGATACTTAGAAGAAAACCATTTCAAAGAGTGAACCGCATTCTTGGGTCCCAAGGAAGCACTGGGCAGGTCTGCAGGAAGAGCCTCCCATCACAGGATCTAGTGTGATGGGAGAAATATTTCAGAGGGGTGGAGGAGAAATTAAAGAAATCTCTTAGACCAGTAGAAAGATTATGGCTTTTATTCCATTGATATGGACAGAAATGAAATTTATATTATGTAAATAATAGCGAGTAATAGGTATGTGTATTTGGAATTGAATGTAGTGGATGCTTCTGTAAAGGCAGAGGCAGGAGAGCAGGCAGGAGGCTATTGCAGAAATCAGAGATTAATGATGTAGAAGTGGTAGAAGGCAGAGACAAAAGAAGCGATGAATCTGGCTCTTTTGCAGAGTTAGAATCCCCAAGGTTTTCTGGCAAACAGATCATGGCATGTCCCGGAGGAAGAGTGACAAGGATGACTGTAAGCCTTTTGGTCTCAGTCTCGTTGAAGGAGACATTTCCACCAGCCTCAGGATGCTAACTGTAACCCCAGCTGCTCCGTCAAGAGTTACAGTCTTAGAAACCCGCAAGAGCAGTGCTACCTGTCCTATACCATCGTTGGGAGTTGGCATCGACTTGATAACGGGGTTTTCTACTTACTCCAGGAAAAAAAGCAAGACTGTCTGCTCCCATAAAAAGTTATAGTCTCAGAAACGTGCGGGGCACGTCTCCCTGCCCTAGCTATAGGGCTGCTATCAGTAGACATTGATGTGATGGCTGTGTGTTGTCTTTTAGCCTGGTCTATTTCCTCCCAGAGAACTTGCACTTCTCCTACTTTAATACTCAGTTCCCAGGTTTATTATTGAATGTTTAGTCATTGGAATTTATTACTATACGGTTAGCTTCACTAGAAGAAATAAAATCATTTTTGTCTTGTTCAGGATTTCATCCCCAAGGTCTAACGTGTTATTAGCTATTCAATACTTATTGAATGAATGAGCACCTGCCGGCAGCCAAGGAGCAACGTATAAAAATACTAGATGTGATCATTTCTATGAAAAATTGGCAATGTTTTGGTGAAAAACATATAAACAAGAAATGATCAAATGGCAAAAGAAGGTAACATATCATTAATTGTCCATGTAAGTTGATTTACTTTTTTCTGCAATGCAAACTCAAGAGGTTTAAAGCCATGCACATTTTATTCACCTTGTATATAGGATTAAATAGATACATTATTAATCAAAATCCCAATCGAAATCTTGGAAAAGTAGAATGGTGAGAGAAATTTGCACAGATAAGATGGATTTTACTGATGCTGAATCTAAGTCCAGGATGGAAATTTTCTACTTTATGTCATAAGCAAGAAGGGAACACTCACTCCTTCTACTAAGAAAGCGGGGTGTGGTGGGGTGGGAATAAAGGAAGTGCTTACTTTTAGTGAGAACAATAATGCTTTAATTTTAGGGATTATGCATTTCAGTTAACGCAGTGCTTCAATATGCTGCAGTTAGTTGTCATTGGGTCAGCCCTTACACATGCTGATCCCATGCAAAACAGAACAAATGCTGAAATTCTGCCTGATCCTGCACCAATTTCATGATAATTGGTGTACTTCAGCCCACGGTGATAGTTATAGTATATTTCCAGTGCCCTTTGACCTAAGCCCTATATTGAATAATATTCTGCTATGACCCATGGAGTTGTCATGGGCTAGTTTTTGAAAGCAGCCAAATGCAATGCAGTGAATGACTTGATATCTTCCAGCCTTAATCTCTGTAACTCTCGCCAACTAACTGGGTTAACCGAACTAAAAAATTCATTGCCATTGAGTTGAGGCTGATTCATAGAGACCCGCGAATGCAAATGTGAGGTGGTTGTGATCTATCCAGGAGACTGGATAATTTGCTAACAATGTAACGAATGAACACGATACCCCGTGTGATCGGGCCATGCAAATAAACCCTAATGTGGGACTGTTTAGTGTGGACATTTCGTTAGCTGTGAATCAGAAATGGGGTTTTATTACTCTTGGGGAAAAAGAGCCACCATGAGTGAAACATGAATCAAGAGCCTTGTGCTGAGCCTCCTAAATCAGCGAGAGCGTGAGCGAGAGCGAGAGCGTGAGCGAGAGCGAGAGCGTGAGCGAGAGCGAGAGCGTGAGCGAGAGCGAGAGCGTGAGCGAGAGCGAGAGCGTGAGCGAGAGCGAGAGCGTGAGCGAGAGCGAGAGCGTGAGCGAGAGCGAGAGCGTGAGCGAGAGCGAGAGCGAGAGCGAGAGCGAGAGCGTGAGCGAGAGCGAGAGCGTGAGCGAGAGCGAGAGCGTGAGCGAGAGCGAGAGCGTGAGCGAGAGCGAGAGCGTGAGCGAGAGCGAGAGCGTGAGCGAGAGCGAGAGCGTGAGCGAGAGCGAGAGCGTGAGCGAGAGCGAGAGCGTGAGCGAGAGCGAGAGCGTGAGCGAGAGCGAGAGCGTGAGCGAGAGCGAGAGCGAGAGCGAGAGCGAGAGCGTGAGCGAGAGCGAGAGCGTGAGCGAGAGCGTGAGCGAGAGCGAGAGCGTGAGCGAGAGCGAGAGCGTGAGCGAGAGCGTGAGCGAGAGCGAGAGCGTGAGCGAGAGCGAGAGCGAGAGCGTGAGCGAGAGCGAGAGCGAGAGCGAGAGCGTGAGCGAGAGCGAGAGCGAGAGCGTGAGCGAGAGCGGGAGCGAGAGCGAGAGCGAGAGCGGGAGCGAGAGCGAGAGCGGGAGCGAGAGCGAGAGCGAGAGCGAGAGCGTGAGCGAGAGCGAGAGCGAGAGCGTGAGCGAGAGCGAGAGCGTGAGCGAGAGCGAGAGCGTGAGCGAGAGCGTGAGCGTGAGCGAGAGCGAGAGCGTGAGCGAGAGCGAGAGCGTGAGCGAGAGCGAGAGCGAGAGCGAGAGCGTGAGCGAGAGCGAGAGCGAGAGCGAGAGCGAGAGCGAGAGCGAGAGCGTGAGCGAGAGCGAGAGCGTGAGCGAGAGCGAGAGCGTGAGCGAGAGCGTGAGCGAGAGCGAGAGCGAGAGCGTGAGCGAGAGCGAGAGCGTGAGCGAGAGCGAGAGCGTGAGCGAGAGCGAGAGCGAGAGCGTGAGCGAGAGCGAGAGCGTGAGCGAGAGCGAGAGCGTGAGCGAGAGCGTGAGCGAGAGCGAGAGCGAGAGCGTGAGCGAGAGCGAGAGCGTGAGCGAGAGCGAGAGCGTGAGCGTGAGCGAGAGCGAGAGCGAGAGCGAGAGCGTGAGCGAGAGCGAGAGCGAGAGCGAGAGCGTGAGCGTGAGCGAGAGCGTGAGCGTGAGCGAGAGCGTGAGCGAGAGCGAGAGCGTGACGAAGTGCACACTATGACAGTTGATGTTCAGTACTATGGACAAAATTAGCTAAGCAGGAGAGACAGGGAGAATTGGGATGGGTCAGAAAGTAAATGTAATTATGCAATTGTCAGGAAACACAGCAGTGACAAAGTGGCATTTGAAAAAGAACTATAAGAAGTAATGGACCTAGTCAAGTGGATACTTAGAAGAAAACCATTTCAAAGAGTGAACCGCATTCTTGGGTCCCAAGGAAGCACTGGGCAGGTCTGCAGGAAGAGCCTCCCATCACACGATCTAGTGTGATGGGAGAAATATTTCAGAGGGGTGGAGGAGAAATTAAAGAAATCTCTTAGACCAGTAGAAAGATTATGGCTTTTATTCCATTGATATGGACAGAAATAAAAATTTATATTATGTAAATAATAGCGAGTAATAGGTATGTGTATTTGGAATTGAATGTAGTGGATGCTTCTGTAAAGGCAGAGGCAGGAGAGCAGGCAGGAGGCTATTGCAGAAATCAGAGATTAATGATGTAGAAGTGGTAGAAGGCAGAGACAAAAGAAGCGATGAATCTGGCTCTTTTGCAGAGTTAGAATCCCCAAGGTTTTCTGGCAAACAGATCATGGCATGTCCCGGAGGAAGAGTGACAAGGATGACTGTAAGCCTTTTGGTCTCAGTCTCGTTGAAGGAGACATTTCCACCAGCCTCAGGATGCTAACTGTAACCCCAGCTGCTCCGTCAAGAGTTACAGTCTTAGAAACCCGCAAGAGCAGTGCTACCTGTCCTATACCATCGTTGGGAGTTGGCATCGACTTGATAACGGGGTTTTCTACTTACTCCAGGAAAAAAAGCAAGACTGTCTGCTCCCATAAAAAGTTATAGTCTCAGAAACGTGCGGGGCACGTCTCCCTGCCCTAGCTATAGGGCTGCTATCAGTAGACATTGACGTGATGGCTGTGTGTTGTCTTTTAGCCTGGTCTATTTCCTCCCAGAGAACTTGCACTTCTCCTACTTTAATACTCAGTTCCCAGGTTTATTATTGAATGTTTAGTCATTGGAATTTATTACTATACGGTTAGCTTCACTAGAAGAAATAAAATCATTTTTGTCTTGTTCAGGATTTCATCCCCAAGGTCTAACGTGTTATTAGCTATTCAATACTTATTGAATGAATGAGCACCTGCCGGCAGCCAAGGAGCAACGTATAAAAATACTAGATGTGATCATTTCTATGAAAAATTGGCAATGTTTTGGTGAAAAACATATAAACAAGAAATGATCAAATGGCAAAAGAAGGTAACATATCATTAATTGTCCATGTAAGTTGATTTACTTTTTTCTGCAATGCAAACTCAAGAGGTTTAAAGCCATGCACATTTTATTCACCTTGTATATAGGATTAAATAGATACATTATTAATCAAAATCCCAATCGAAATCTTGGAAAAGTAGAATGGTGAGAGAAATTTGCACAGATAAGATGGATTTTACTGATGCTGAATCTAAGTCCAGGATGGAAATTTTCTACTTTATGTCATAAGCAAGAAGGGAACACTCACTCCTTCTACTAAGAAAGCGGGGTGTGGTGGGGTGGGAATAAAGGAAGTGCTTACTTTTAGTGAGAACAATAATGCTTTAATTTTAGGGATTATGCATTTCAGTTAACGCAGTGCTTCAATATGCTGCAGTTAGTTGTCATTGGGTCAGCCCTTACACATGCTGATCCCATGCAAAACAGAACAAATGCTGAAATTCTGCCTGATCCTGCACCAATTTCATGATAATTGGTGTACTTCAGCCCACGGTGATAGTTATAGTATATTTCCAGTGCCCTTTGACCTAAGCCCTATATTGAATAATATTCTGCTATGACCCATGGAGTTGTCATGGGCTAGTTTTTGAAAGCAGCCAAATGCAATGCAGTGAATGACTTGATATCTTCCAGCCTTAATCTCTGTAACTCTCGCCAACTAACTGGGTTAACCGAACTAAAAAATTCATTGCCATTGAGTTGAGGCTGATTCATAGAGACCCGCGAATGCAAATGTGAGGTGGTTGTGATCTATCCAGGAGACTGGATAATTTGCTAACAATGTAACGAATGAACACGATACCCCGTGTGATCGGGCCATGCAAATAAACCCTAATGTGGGACTGTTTAGTGTGGACATTTCGTTAGCTGTGAATCAGAAATGGGGTTTTATTACTCTTGGGGAAAAAGAGCCACCATGAGTGAAACATGAATCAAGAGCCTTGTGCTGAGCCTCCTAAATCAGCGAGAGCGTGAGCGAGAGCGAGAGCGTGAGCGAGAGCGAGAGCGTGAGCGTGAGCGAGAGCGAGAGCGTGAGCGAGAGCGAGAGCGAGAGCGAGAGCGTGAGCGAGAGCGAGAGCGTGAGCGAGAGCGAGAGCGAGAGCGAGAGCGAGAGCGAGAGCGAGAGCGAGAGCGTGAGCGAGAGCGAGAGCGTGAGCGAGAGCGTGAGCGAGAGCGAGAGCGAGAGCGTGAGCGAGAGCGAGAGCGTGAGCGAGAGCGAGAGCGAGAGCGAGAGCGTGAGCGTGAGCGAGAGCGAGAGCGAGAGCGAGAGCGAGAGCGTGAGCGAGAGCGTGAGCGTGAGCGAGAGCGAGAGCGTGAGCGAGAGCGAGAGCGTGAGCGAGAGCGAGAGCGTGAGCGAGAGCGAGAGCGTGAGCGAGAGCGAGAGCGTGAGCGAGAGCGAGAGCGTGAGCGAGAGCGAGAGCGTGAGCGAGAGCGAGAGCGTGAGCGAGAGCGAGAGCGTGAGCGAGAGCGAGAGCGTGAGCGAGAGCGAGAGCGTGAGCGAGAGCGAGAGCGTGAGCGAGAGCGAGAGCGTGAGCGAGAGCGAGAGCGAGAGCGAGAGCGAGAGCGAGAGCGAGAGCGTGAGCGAGAGCGAGAGCGAGAGCGAGAGCGAGAGCGAGAGCGAGAGCGAGAGCGAGAGCGAGAGCGAGAGCGTGAGCGAGAGCGAGAGCGAGAGCGAGAGCGAGAGCGAGAGCGTGAGCGAGAGCGAGAGCGAGAGCGAGAGCGAGAGCGAGAGCGTGAGCGAGAGCGAGAGCGTGAGCGTGAGCGAGAGCGTGAGCGAGAGCGAGAGCGTGAGCGAGAGCTAGAGCGTGAGCGAGAGCGAGAGCGAGAGCGAGAGCGTGAGCGAGAGCGAGAGCGAGAGCGAGAGCGTGAGCGTGAGCGAGAGCGTGAGCGTGAGCGAGAGCGAGAGCGTGAGCGAGAGCGAGAGCGTGACGAACTGCACACTATGACAGTTGATGATCAGTACTATGGACAAAATTAGCTAAGCAGGAGAGACAGGGAGAATTGGGATGGGTCAGAAAGTAAATGTAATTATGCAATTGTCAGGAAACACAGCAGTGACAAAGTGGCATTTGAAAAAGAACTATAAGAAGTAATGGACCTAGTCAAGTGGATACTTAGAAGAAAACCATTTCAAAGAGTGAACCGCATTCTTGGGTCCCAAGGAAGCACTGGGCAGGTCTGCAGGAAGAGCCTCCCATCACAGGATCTAGTGTGATGGGAGAAATATTTCAGAGGGGTGGAGGAGAAATTAAAGAAATCTCTTAGACCAGTAGAAAGATTATGGCTTTTATTCCATTGATATGGACAGAAATGAAATTTATATTATGTAAATAATAGCGAGTAATAGGTATGTGTATTTGGAATTGAATGTAGTGGATGCTTCTGTAAAGGCAGAGGCAGGAGAGCAGGCAGGAGGCTATTGCAGAAATCAGAGATTAATGATGTAGAAGTGGTAGAAGGCAGAGACAAAAGAAGCGATGAATCTGGCTCTTTTGCAGAGTTAGAATCCCCAAGGTTTTCTGGCAAACAGATCATGGCATGTCCCGGAGGAAGAGTGACAAGGATGACTGTAAGCCTTTTGGTCTCAGTCTCGTTGAAGGAGACATTTCCACCAGCCTCAGGATGCTAACTGTAACCCCAGCTGCTCCGTCAAGAGTTACAGTCTTAGAAACCCGCAAGAGCAGTGCTACCTGTCCTATACCATCGTTGGGAGTTGGCATCGACTTGATAACGGGGTTTTCTACTTACTCCAGGAAAAAAAGCAAGACTGTCTGCTCCCATAAAAAGTTATAGTCTCAGAAACGTGCGGGGCACGTCTCCCTGCCCTAGCTATAGGGCTGCTATCAGTAGACATTGATGTGATGGCTGTGTGTTGTCTTTTAGCCTGGTCTATTTCCTCCCAGAGAACTTGCACTTCTCCTACTTTAATACTCAGTTCCCAGGTTTATTATTGAATGTTTAGTCATTGGAATTTATTACTATACGGTTAGCTTCACTAGAAGAAATAAAATCATTTTTGTCTTGTTCAGGATTTCATCCCCAAGGTCTAACGTGTTATTAGCTATTCAATACTTATTGAATGAATGAGCACCTGCCGGCAGCCAAGGAGCAACGTATAAAAATACTAGATGTGATCATTTCTATGAAAAATTGGCAATGTTTTGGTGAAAAACATATAAACAAGAAATGATCAAATGGCAAAAGAAGGTAACATATCATTAATTGTCCATGTAAGTTGATTTACTTTTTTCTGCAATGCAAACTCAAGAGGTTTAAAGCCATGCACATTTTATTCACCTTGTATATAGGATTAAATAGATACATTATTAATCAAAATCCCAATCGAAATCTTGGAAAAGTAGAATGGTGAGAGAAATTTGCACAGATAAGATGGATTTTACTGATGCTGAATCTAAGTCCAGGATGGAAATTTTCTACTTTATGTCATAAGCAAGAAGGGAACACTCACTCCTTCTACTAAGAAAGCGGGGTGTGGTGGGGTGGGAATAAAGGAAGTGCTTACTTTTAGTGAGAACAATAATGCTTTAATTTTAGGGATTATGCATTTCAGTTAACGCAGTGCTTCAATATGCTGCAGTTAGTTGTCATTGGGTCAGCCCTTACACATGCTGATCCCATGCAAAACAGAACAAATGCTGAAATTCTGCCTGATCCTGCACCAATTTCATGATAATTGGTGTACTTCAGCCCACGGTGATAGTTATAGTATATTTCCAGTGCCCTTTGACCTAAGCCCTATATTGAATAATATTCTGCTATGACCCATGGAGTTGTCATGGGCTAGTTTTTGAAAGCAGCCAAATGCAATGCAGTGAATGACTTGATATCTTCCAGCCTTAATCTCTGTAACTCTCGCCAACTAACTGGGTTAACCGAACTAAAAAATTCATTGCCATTGAGTTGAGGCTGATTCATAGAGACCCGCGAATGCAAATGTGAGGTGGTTGTGATCTATCCAGGAGACTGGATAATTTGCTAACAATGTAACGAATGAACACGATACCCCGTGTGATCGGGCCATGCAAATAAACCCTAATGTGGGACTGTTTAGTGTGGACATTTCGTTAGCTGTGAATCAGAAATGGGGTTTTATTACTCTTGGGGAAAAAGAGCCACCATGAGTGAAACATGAATCAAGAGCCTTGTGCTGAGCCTCCTAAATCAGCGAGAGCGTGAGCGAGAGCGAGAGCGTGAGCGAGAGCGAGAGCGTGAGCGAGAGCGAGAGCGTGAGCGAGAGCGAGAGCGTGAGCGAGAGCGAGAGCGTGAGCGAGAGCGAGAGCGTGAGCGAGAGCGAGAGCGTGAGCGAGAGCGAGAGCGTGAGCGAGAGCGAGAGCGAGAGCGAGAGCGAGAGCGTGAGCGAGAGCGAGAGCGTGAGCGAGAGCGAGAGCGTGAGCGAGAGCGAGAGCGTGAGCGAGAGCGAGAGCGTGAGCGAGAGCGAGAGCGTGAGCGAGAGCGAGAGCGTGAGCGAGAGCGAGAGCGTGAGCGAGAGCGAGAGCGTGAGCGAGAGCGAGAGCGTGAGCGAGAGCGAGAGCGTGAGCGAGAGCGAGAGCGAGAGCGAGAGCGAGAGCGTGAGCGAGAGCGAGAGCGTGAGCGAGAGCGTGAGCGAGAGCGAGAGCGTGAGCGAGAGCGAGAGCGTGAGCGAGAGCGTGAGCGAGAGCGAGAGCGTGAGCGAGAGCGAGAGCGAGAGCGTGAGCGAGAGCGAGAGCGAGAGCGAGAGCGTGAGCGAGAGCGAGAGCGAGAGCGTGAGCGAGAGCGGGAGCGAGAGCGAGAGCGAGAGCGGGAGCGAGAGCGAGAGCGGGAGCGAGAGCGAGAGCGAGAGCGAGAGCGTGAGCGAGAGCGAGAGCGAGAGCGTGAGCGAGAGCGAGAGCGTGAGCGAGAGCGAGAGCGTGAGCGAGAGCGTGAGCGTGAGCGAGAGCGAGAGCGTGAGCGAGAGCGAGAGCGTGAGCGAGAGCGAGAGCGAGAGCGAGAGCGTGAGCGAGAGCGAGAGCGAGAGCGAGAGCGAGAGCGAGAGCGAGAGCGTGAGCGGGAGCGAGAGCGTGAGCGAGAGCGAGAGCGTGAGCGAGAGCGTGAGCGAGAGCGAGAGCGAGAGCGTGAGCGAGAGCGAGAGCGTGAGCGAGAGCGAGAGCGTGAGCGAGAGCGAGAGCGAGAGCGTGAGCGAGAGCGAGAGCGTGAGCGAGAGCGAGAGCGTGAGCGAGAGCGTGAGCGAGAGCGAGAGCGAGAGCGTGAGCGAGAGCGAGAGCGTGAGCGAGAGCGAGAGCGTGAGCGTGAGCGAGAGCGAGAGCGAGAGCGAGAGCGTGAGCGAGAGCGAGAGCGAGAGCGAGAGCGTGAGCGTGAGCGAGAGCGTGAGCGTGAGCGAGAGCGTGAGCGAGAGCGAGAGCGTGACGAAGTGCACACTATGACAGTTGATGTTCAGTACTATGGACAAAATTAGCTAAGCAGGAGAGACAGGGAGAATTGGGATGGGTCAGAAAGTAAATGTAATTATGCAATTGTCAGGAAACACAGCAGTGACAAAGTGGCATTTGAAAAAGAACTATAAGAAGTAATGGACCTAGTCAAGTGGATACTTAGAAGAAAACCATTTCAAAGAGTGAACCGCATTCTTGGGTCCCAAGGAAGCACTGGGCAGGTCTGCAGGAAGAGCCTCCCATCACACGATCTAGTGTGATGGGAGAAATATTTCAGAGGGGTGGAGGAGAAATTAAAGAAATCTCTTAGACCAGTAGAAAGATTATGGCTTTTATTCCATTGATATGGACAGAAATAAAAATTTATATTATGTAAATAATAGCGAGTAATAGGTATGTGTATTTGGAATTGAATGTAGTGGATGCTTCTGTAAAGGCAGAGGCAGGAGAGCAGGCAGGAGGCTATTGCAGAAATCAGAGATTAATGATGTAGAAGTGGTAGAAGGCAGAGACAAAAGAAGCGATGAATCTGGCTCTTTTGCAGAGTTAGAATCCCCAAGGTTTTCTGGCAAACAGATCATGGCATGTCCCGGAGGAAGAGTGACAAGGATGACTGTAAGCCTTTTGGTCTCAGTCTCGTTGAAGGAGACATTTCCACCAGCCTCAGGATGCTAACTGTAACCCCAGCTGCTCCGTCAAGAGTTACAGTCTTAGAAACCCGCAAGAGCAGTGCTACCTGTCCTATACCATCGTTGGGAGTTGGCATCGACTTGATAACGGGGTTTTCTACTTACTCCAGGAAAAAAAGCAAGACTGTCTGCTCCCATAAAAAGTTATAGTCTCAGAAACGTGCGGGGCACGTCTCCCTGCCCTAGCTATAGGGCTGCTATCAGTAGACATTGACGTGATGGCTGTGTGTTGTCTTTTAGCCTGGTCTATTTCCTCCCAGAGAACTTGCACTTCTCCTACTTTAATACTCAGTTCCCAGGTTTATTATTGAATGTTTAGTCATTGGAATTTATTACTATACGGTTAGCTTCACTAGAAGAAATAAAATCATTTTTGTCTTGTTCAGGATTTCATCCCCAAGGTCTAACGTGTTATTAGCTATTCAATACTTATTGAATGAATGAGCACCTGCCGGCAGCCAAGGAGCAACGTATAAAAATACTAGATGTGATCATTTCTATGAAAAATTGGCAATGTTTTGGTGAAAAACATATAAACAAGAAATGATCAAATGGCAAAAGAAGGTAACATATCATTAATTGTCCATGTAAGTTGATTTACTTTTTTCTGCAATGCAAACTCAAGAGGTTTAAAGCCATGCACATTTTATTCACCTTGTATATAGGATTAAATAGATACATTATTAATCAAAATCCCAATCGAAATCTTGGAAAAGTAGAATGGTGAGAGAAATTTGCACAGATAAGATGGATTTTACTGATGCTGAATCTAAGTCCAGGATGGAAATTTTCTACTTTATGTCATAAGCAAGAAGGGAACACTCACTCCTTCTACTAAGAAAGCGGGGTGTGGTGGGGTGGGAATAAAGGAAGTGCTTACTTTTAGTGAGAACAATAATGCTTTAATTTTAGGGATTATGCATTTCAGTTAACGCAGTGCTTCAATATGCTGCAGTTAGTTGTCATTGGGTCAGCCCTTACACATGCTGATCCCATGCAAAACAGAACAAATGCTGAAATTCTGCCTGATCCTGCACCAATTTCATGATAATTGGTGTACTTCAGCCCACGGTGATAGTTATAGTATATTTCCAGTGCCCTTTGACCTAAGCCCTATATTGAATAATATTCTGCTATGACCCATGGAGTTGTCATGGGCTAGTTTTTGAAAGCAGCCAAATGCAATGCAGTGAATGACTTGATATCTTCCAGCCTTAATCTCTGTAACTCTCGCCAACTAACTGGGTTAACCGAACTAAAAAATTCATTGCCATTGAGTTGAGGCTGATTCATAGAGACCCGCGAATGCAAATGTGAGGTGGTTGTGATCTATCCAGGAGACTGGATAATTTGCTAACAATGTAACGAATGAACACGATACCCCGTGTGATCGGGCCATGCAAATAAACCCTAATGTGGGACTGTTTAGTGTGGACATTTCGTTAGCTGTGAATCAGAAATGGGGTTTTATTACTCTTGGGGAAAAAGAGCCACCATGAGTGAAACATGAATCAAGAGCCTTGTGCTGAGCCTCCTAAATCAGCGAGAGCGTGAGCGAGAGCGAGAGCGTGAGCGAGAGCGAGAGCGTGAGCGAGAGCGAGAGCGTGAGCGAGAGCGAGAGCGTGAGCGAGAGCGAGAGCGTGAGCGAGAGCGAGAGCGTGAGCGAGAGCGAGAGCGTGAGCGAGAGCGAGAGCGTGAGCGAGAGCGAGAGCGTGAGCGAGAGCGAGAGCGTGAGCGAGAGCGAGAGCGTGAGCGAGAGCGAGAGCGTGAGCGAGAGCGAGAGCGTGAGCGAGAGCGAGAGCGTGAGCGAGAGCGAGAGCGTGAGCGAGAGCGAGAGCGTGAGCGAGAGCGAGAGCGTGAGCGAGAGCGAGAGCGTGAGCGAGAGCGAGAGCGTGAGCGAGAGCGAGAGCGTGAGCGAGAGCGAGAGCGAGAGCGAGAGCGTGAGCGAGAGCGAGAGCGTGAGCGAGAGCGAGAGCGAGAGCGAGAGCGAGAGCGAGAGCGAGAGCGAGAGCGTGAGCGAGAGCGAGAGCGTGAGCGAGAGCGTGAGCGAGAGCGAGAGCGAGAGCGTGAGCGAGAGCGAGAGCGTGAGCGAGAGCGAGAGCGAGAGCGAGAGCGTGAGCGTGAGCGAGAGCGAGAGCGAGAGCGAGAGCGAGAGCGTGAGCGAGAGCGTGAGCGTGAGCGAGAGCGAGAGCGTGAGCGAGAGCGAGAGCGTGAGCGAGAGCGAGAGCGTGAGCGAGAGCGAGAGCGTGAGCGAGAGCGAGAGCGTGAGCGAGAGCGAGAGCGTGAGCGAGAGCGAGAGCGTGAGCGAGAGCGAGAGCGTGAGCGAGAGCGAGAGCGTGAGCGAGAGCGAGAGCGTGAGCGAGAGCGAGAGCGTGAGCGAGAGCGAGAGCGTGAGCGAGAGCGAGAGCGAGAGCGAGAGCGAGAGCGAGAGCGAGAGCGTGAGCGAGAGCGAGAGCGAGAGCGAGAGCGAGAGCGAGAGCGAGAGCGAGAGCGAGAGCGAGAGCGTGAGCGAGAGCGAGAGCGAGAGCGAGAGCGAGAGCGAGAGCGTGAGCGAGAGCGAGAGCGAGAGCGAGAGCGAGAGCGTGAGCGAGAGCGAGAGCGTGAGCGTGAGCGAGAGCGTGAGCGAGAGCGAGAGCGTGAGCGAGAGCTAGAGCGTGAGCGAGAGCGAGAGCGAGAGCGAGAGCGTGAGCGAGAGCGAGAGCGAGAGCGTGAGCGTGAGCGAGAGCGTGAGCGTGAGCGAGAGCGAGAGCGTGAGCGAGAGCGAGAGCGTGACGAACTGCACACTATGACAGTTGATGATCAGTACTATGGACAAAATTAGCTAAGCAGGAGAGACAGGGAGAATTGGGATGGGTCAGAAAGTAAATGTAATTATGCAATTGTCAGGAAACACAGCAGTGACAAAGTGGCATTTGAAAAAGAACTATAAGAAGTAATGGACCTAGTCAAGTGGATACTTAGAAGAAAACCATTTCAAAGAGTGAACCGCATTCTTGGGTCCCAAGGAAGCACTGGGCAGGTCTGCAGGAAGAGCCTCCCATCACAGGATCTAGTGTGATGGGAGAAATATTTCAGAGGGGTGGAGGAGAAATTAAAGAAATCTCTTAGACCAGTAGAAAGATTATGGCTTTTATTCCATTGATATGGACAGAAATGAAATTTATATTATGTAAATAATAGCGAGTAATAGGTATGTGTATTTGGAATTGAATGTAGTGGATGCTTCTGTAAAGGCAGAGGCAGGAGAGCAGGCAGGAGGCTATTGCAGAAATCAGAGATTAATGATGTAGAAGTGGTAGAAGGCAGAGACAAAAGAAGCGATGAATCTGGCTCTTTTGCAGAGTTAGAATCCCCAAGGTTTTCTGGCAAACAGATCATGGCATGTCCCGGAGGAAGAGTGACAAGGATGACTGTAAGCCTTTTGGTCTCAGTCTCGTTGAAGGAGACATTTCCACCAGCCTCAGGATGCTAACTGTAACCCCAGCTGCTCCGTCAAGAGTTACAGTCTTAGAAACCCGCAAGAGCAGTGCTACCTGTCCTATACCATCGTTGGGAGTTGGCATCGACTTGATAACGGGGTTTTCTACTTACTCCAGGAAAAAAAGCAAGACTGTCTGCTCCCATAAAAAGTTATAGTCTCAGAAACGTGCGGGGCACGTCTCCCTGCCCTAGCTATAGGGCTGCTATCAGTAGACATTGATGTGATGGCTGTGTGTTGTCTTTTAGCCTGGTCTATTTCCTCCCAGAGAACTTGCACTTCTCCTACTTTAATACTCAGTTCCCAGGTTTATTATTGAATGTTTAGTCATTGGAATTTATTACTATACGGTTAGCTTCACTAGAAGAAATAAAATCATTTTTGTCTTGTTCAGGATTTCATCCCCAAGGTCTAACGTGTTATTAGCTATTCAATACTTATTGAATGAATGAGCACCTGCCGGCAGCCAAGGAGCAACGTATAAAAATACTAGATGTGATCATTTCTATGAAAAATTGGCAATGTTTTGGTGAAAAACATATAAACAAGAAATGATCAAATGGCAAAAGAAGGTAACATATCATTAATTGTCCATGTAAGTTGATTTACTTTTTTCTGCAATGCAAACTCAAGAGGTTTAAAGCCATGCACATTTTATTCACCTTGTATATAGGATTAAATAGATACATTATTAATCAAAATCCCAATCGAAATCTTGGAAAAGTAGAATGGTGAGAGAAATTTGCACAGATAAGATGGATTTTACTGATGCTGAATCTAAGTCCAGGATGGAAATTTTCTACTTTATGTCATAAGCAAGAAGGGAACACTCACTCCTTCTACTAAGAAAGCGGGGTGTGGTGGGGTGGGAATAAAGGAAGTGCTTACTTTTAGTGAGAACAATAATGCTTTAATTTTAGGGATTATGCATTTCAGTTAACGCAGTGCTTCAATATGCTGCAGTTAGTTGTCATTGGGTCAGCCCTTACACATGCTGATCCCATGCAAAACAGAACAAATGCTGAAATTCTGCCTGATCCTGCACCAATTTCATGATAATTGGTGTACTTCAGCCCACGGTGATAGTTATAGTATATTTCCAGTGCCCTTTGACCTAAGCCCTATATTGAATAATATTCTGCTATGACCCATGGAGTTGTCATGGGCTAGTTTTTGAAAGCAGCCAAATGCAATGCAGTGAATGACTTGATATCTTCCAGCCTTAATCTCTGTAACTCTCGCCAACTAACTGGGTTAACCGAACTAAAAAATTCATTGCCATTGAGTTGAGGCTGATTCATAGAGACCCGCGAATGCAAATGTGAGGTGGTTGTGATCTATCCAGGAGACTGGATAATTTGCTAACAATGTAACGAATGAACACGATACCCCGTGTGATCGGGCCATGCAAATAAACCCTAATGTGGGACTGTTTAGTGTGGACATTTCGTTAGCTGTGAATCAGAAATGGGGTTTTATTACTCTTGGGGAAAAAGAGCCACCATGAGTGAAACATGAATCAAGAGCCTTGTGCTGAGCCTCCTAAATCAGCGAGAGCGTGAGCGAGAGCGAGAGCGTGAGCGAGAGCGAGAGCGTGAGCGAGAGCGAGAGCGTGAGCGAGAGCGAGAGCGTGAGCGAGAGCGAGAGCGTGAGCGAGAGCGAGAGCGTGAGCGAGAGCGAGAGCGAGAGCGAGAGCGTGAGCGAGAGCGAGAGCGAGAGCGAGAGCGAGAGCGTGAGCGAGAGCGAGAGCGTGAGCGAGAGCGAGAGCGTGAGCGAGAGCGAGAGCGTGAGCGAGAGCGAGAGCGTGAGCGAGAGCGAGAGCGTGAGCGAGAGCGAGAGCGTGAGCGAGAGCGAGAGCGAGAGCGAGAGCGAGAGCGTGAGCGAGAGCGAGAGCGTGAGCGAGAGCGTGAGCGAGAGCGAGAGCGTGAGCGAGAGCGAGAGCGTGAGCGAGAGCGTGAGCGAGAGCGAGAGCGTGAGCGAGAGCGAGAGCGAGAGCGTGAGCGAGAGCGAGAGCGAGAGCGAGAGCGTGAGCGAGAGCGAGAGCGAGAGCGTGAGCGAGAGCGAGAGCGAGAGCGAGAGCGAGAGCGGGAGCGAGAGCGAGAGCGGGAGCGAGAGCGAGAGCGAGAGCGAGAGCGTGAGCGAGAGCGAGAGCGAGAGCGTGAGCGAGAGCGAGAGCGTGAGCGAGAGCGAGAGCGTGAGCGAGAGCGTGAGCGTGAGCGAGAGCGAGAGCGTGAGCGAGAGCGAGAGCGTGAGCGAGAGCGAGAGCGAGAGCGAGAGCGTGAGCGAGAGCGAGAGCGAGAGCGAGAGCGAGAGCGAGAGCGAGAGCGAGAGCGTGAGCGAGAGCGAGAGCGTGAGCGAGAGCGTGAGCGAGAGCGAGAGCGAGAGCGTGAGCGAGAGCGAGAGCGTGAGCGAGAGCGAGAGCGTGAGCGAGAGCGAGAGCGAGAGCGTGAGCGAGAGCGAGAGCGTGAGCGAGAGCGAGAGCGTGAGCGAGAGCGTGAGCGAGAGCGAGAGCGAGAGCGTGAGCGAGAGCGAGAGCGTGAGCGAGAGCGAGAGCGTGAGCGTGAGCGAGAGCGAGAGCGTGAGCGAGAGCGAGAGCGAGAGCGAGAGCGTGAGCGTGAGCGAGAGCGTGAGCGTGAGCGAGAGCGTGAGCGAGAGCGAGAGCGTGACGAAGTGCACACTATGACAGTTGATGTTCAGTACTATGGACAAAATTAGCTAAGCAGGAGAGACAGGGAGAATTGGGATGGGTCAGAAAGTAAATGTAATTATGCAATTGTCAGGAAACACAGCAGTGACAAAGTGGCATTTGAAAAAGAACTATAAGAAGTAATGGACCTAGTCAAGTGGATACTTAGAAGAAAACCATTTCAAAGAGTGAACCGCATTCTTGGGTCCCAAGGAAGCACTGGGCAGGTCTGCAGGAAGAGCCTCCCATCACACGATCTAGTGTGATGGGAGAAATATTTCAGAGGGGTGGAGGAGAAATTAAAGAAATCTCTTAGACCAGTAGAAAGATTATGGCTTTTATTCCATTGATATGGACAGAAATAAAAATTTATATTATGTAAATAATAGCGAGTAATAGGTATGTGTATTTGGAATTGAATGTAGTGGATGCTTCTGTAAAGGCAGAGGCAGGAGAGCAGGCAGGAGGCTATTGCAGAAATCAGAGATTAATGATGTAGAAGTGGTAGAAGGCAGAGACAAAAGAAGCGATGAATCTGGCTCTTTTGCAGAGTTAGAATCCCCAAGGTTTTCTGGCAAACAGATCATGGCATGTCCCGGAGGAAGAGTGACAAGGATGACTGTAAGCCTTTTGGTCTCAGTCTCGTTGAAGGAGACATTTCCACCAGCCTCAGGATGCTAACTGTAACCCCAGCTGCTCCGTCAAGAGTTACAGTCTTAGAAACCCGCAAGAGCAGTGCTACCTGTCCTATACCATCGTTGGGAGTTGGCATCGACTTGATAACGGGGTTTTCTACTTACTCCAGGAAAAAAAGCAAGACTGTCTGCTCCCATAAAAAGTTATAGTCTCAGAAACGTGCGGGGCACGTCTCCCTGCCCTAGCTATAGGGCTGCTATCAGTAGACATTGACGTGATGGCTGTGTGTTGTCTTTTAGCCTGGTCTATTTCCTCCCAGAGAACTTGCACTTCTCCTACTTTAATACTCAGTTCCCAGGTTTATTATTGAATGTTTAGTCATTGGAATTTATTACTATACGGTTAGCTTCACTAGAAGAAATAAAATCATTTTTGTCTTGTTCAGGATTTCATCCCCAAGGTCTAACGTGTTATTAGCTATTCAATACTTATTGAATGAATGAGCACCTGCCGGCAGCCAAGGAGCAACGTATAAAAATACTAGATGTGATCATTTCTATGAAAAATTGGCAATGTTTTGGTGAAAAACATATAAACAAGAAATGA
>NW_027457618.1:427500-435000 GCF_050624435.1 Tenrec ecaudatus
ATTGGAATTTATTACTATACGGTTAGCTTCACTAGAAGAAATAAAATCATTTTTGTCTTGTTCAGGATTTCATCCCCAAGGTCTAACGTGTTATTAGCTATTCAATACTTATTGAATGAATGAGCACCTGCCGGCAGCCAAGGAGCAACGTATAAAAATACTAGATGTGATCATTTCTATGAAATATTGGCAATGTTTTGGTGAAAAACATATAAACAAGAAATGATCAAATGGCAAAAGAAGGTAACATATCATTAATTGTCCATGTAAGTTGATTTACTTTTTTCTGCAATGCAAACTCAAGAGGTTTAAAGCCATGCACATTTTATTCACCTTGTATATAGGATTAAATAGATACATTATTAATCAAAATCCCAATCGAAATCTTGGAAAAGTAGAATGGTGAGAGAAATTTGCACAGATAAGATGGATTTTACTGATGCTGAATCTAAGTCCAGGATGGAAATTTTCTACTTTATGTCATAAGCAAGAAGGGAACACTCACTCCTTCTACTAAGAAAGCGGGGTGTGGTGGGGTGGGAATAAAGGAAGTGCTTACTTTTAGTGAGAACAATAATGCTTTAATTTTAGGGATTATGCATTTCAGTTAACGCAGTGCTTCAATATGCTGCAGTTAGTTGTCATTGGGTCAGCCCTTACACATGCTGATCCCATGCAAAACAGAACAAATGCTGAAATTCTGCCTGATCCTGCACCAATTTCATGATAATTGGTGTACTTCAGCCCACGGTGATAGTTATAGTATATTTCCAGTGCCCTTTGACCTAAGCCCTATATTGAATAATATTCTGCTATGACCCATGGAGTTGTCATGGGCTAGTTTTTGAAAGCAGCCAAATGCAATGCAGTGAATGACTTGATATCTTCCAGCCTTAATCTCTGTAACTCTCGCCAACTAACTGGGTTAACCGAACTAAAAAATTCATTGCCATTGAGTTGAGGCTGATTCATAGAGACCCGCGAATGCAAATGTGAGGTGGTTGTGATCTATCCAGGAGACTGGATAATTTGCTAACAATGTAACGAATGAACACGATACCCCGTGTGATCGGGCCATGCAAATAAACCCTAATGTGGGACTGTTTAGTGTGGACATTTCGTTAGCTGTGAATCAGAAATGGGGTTTTATTACTCTTGGGGAAAAAGAGCCACCATGAGAGAAACATGAATCAAGAGCCTTGTGCTGAGCCTCCTAAATCAGCGAGAGCGAGAGCGTGAGCGAGAGCGAGAGCGTGAGCGAGAGCGAGAGCGTGAGCGAGAGCGAGAGCGTGAGCGAGAGCGAGAGCGTGAGCGAGAGCGAGAGCGTGAGCGTGAGCGAGAGCGAGAGCGTGAGCGAGAGCGAGAGCGTGAGCGAGAGCGAGAGCGTGAGCGAGAGCGAGAGCGTGAGCGAGAGCGAGAGCGTGAGCGAGAGCGAGAGCGTGAGCGAGAGCGAGAGCGTGAGCGAGAGCGAGAGCGTGAGCGAGAGCGAGAGCGTGAGCGAGAGCGAGAGCGAGAGCGTGAGCGAGAGCGAGAGCGTGAGCGAGAGCGAGAGCGTGAGCGAGAGCGAGAGCGTGAGCGAGAGCGAGAGCGTGAGCGAGAGCGAGAGCGTGAGCGAGAGCGAGAGCGTGAGCGAGAGCGAGAGCGTGAGCGAGAGCGAGAGCGTGAGCGAGAGCGAGAGCGTGAGCGAGAGCGAGAGCGTGAGCGAGAGCGAGAGCGTGAGCGAGAGCGAGAGCGTGAGCGAGAGCGAGAGCGTGAGCGAGAGCGAGAGCGTGAGCGAGAGCGAGAGCGTGAGCGAGAGCGAGAGCGTGAGCGAGAGCGAGAGCGTGAGCGAGAGCGAGAGCGTGAGCGAGAGCGAGAGCGTGAGCGAGAGCGAGAGCGTGAGCGAGAGCGAGAGCGAGAGCGAGAGCGTGAGCGAGAGCGAGAGCGTGAGCGAGAGCGAGAGCGAGAGCGAGAGCGTGAGCGAGAGCGAGAGCGAGAGCGAGAGCGAGAGCGAGAGCGAGAGCGAGAGCGAGAGCGTGAGCGAGAGCGAGAGCGAGAGCGAGAGCGTGAGCGAGAGCGAGAGCGTGAGCGAGAGCGAGAGCGAGAGCGAGAGCGAGAGCGAGAGCGAGAGCGAGAGCGAGAGCGTGAGCGAGAGCGAGAGCGTGAGCGAGAGCGAGAGCGTGAGCGAGAGCGAGAGCGTGAGCGAGAGCGAGAGCGTGAGCGAGAGCGAGAGCGTGAGCGAGAGCGAGAGCGTGAGCGAGAGCGAGAGCGTGAGCGAGAGCGAGAGCGTGAGCGCGAGCGAGAGCGTGAGCGAGAGCGAGAGCGAGAGCGTGACGAACTGCACACTATGACAGTTGATGTTCAGTACTATGGACAAAATTAGCTAAGCAGGAGAGACAGGGAGAATTGGGATGGGTCAGAAAGTAAATGTAATTATGCAATTGTCAGGAAACACAGCAGTGACAAAGTGGCATTTGAAAAAGAACTATAAGAAGTAATGGACCTAGTCAAGTGGATACTTAGAAGAAAACCATTTCAAAGAGTGAACCGCATTCTTGGGTCCCAAGGAAGCACTGGGCAGGTCTGCAGGAAGAGCCTCCCATCACAGGATCTAGTGTGATGGGAGAAATATTTCAGAGGGGTGGAGGAGAAATTAAAGAAATCTCTTAGACCAGTAGAAAGATTATGGCTTTTATTCCATTGATATGGACAGAAATGAAATTTATATTATGTAAATAATAGCGAGTAATAGGTATGTGTATTTGGAATTGAATGTAGTGGATGCTTCTGTAAAGGCAGAGGCAGGAGAGCAGGCAGGAGGCTATTGCAGAAATCAGAGATTAATGATGTAGAAGTGGTAGAAGGCAGAGACAAAAGAAGCGATGAATCTGGCTCTTTTGCAGAGTTAGAATCCCCAAGGTTTTCTGGCAAACAGATCATGGCATGTCCCGGAGGAAGAGTGACAAGGATGACTGTAAGCCTTTTGGTCTCAGTCTCGTTGAAGGAGACATTTCCACCAGCCTCAGGATGCTAACTGTAACCCCAGCTGCTCCGTCAAGAGTTACAGTCTTAGAAACCCGCAAGAGCAGTGCTACCTGTCCTATACCATCGTTGGGAGTTGGCATCGACTTGATAACGGGGTTTTCTACTTACTCCAGGAAAAAAAGCAAGACTGTCTGCTCCCATAAAAAGTTATAGTCTCAGAAACGTGCGGGGCACGTCTCCCTGCCCTAGCTATAGGGCTGCTATCAGTAGACATTGACGTGATGGCTGTGTGTTGTCTTTTAGCCTGGTCTATTTCCTCCCAGAGAACTTGCACTTCTCCTACTTTAATACTCAGTTCCCAGGTTTATTATTGAATGTTTAGTCATTGGAATTTATTACTATACGGTTAGCTTCACTAGAAGAAATAAAATCATTTTTGTCTTGTTCAGGATTTCATCCCCAAGGTCTAACGTGTTATTAGCTATTCAATACTTATTGAATGAATGAGCACCTGCCGGCAGCCAAGGAGCAACGTATAAAAATACTAGATGTGATCATTTCTATGAAAAATTGGCAATGTTTTGGTGAAAAACATATAAACAAGAAATGATCAAATGGCAAAAGAAGGTAACATATCATTAATTGTCCATGTAAGTTGATTTACTTTTTTCTGCAATGCAAACTCAAGAGGTTTAAAGCCATGCACATTTTATTCACCTTGTATATAGGATTAAATAGATACATTATTAATCAAAATCCCAATCGAAATCTTGGAAAAGTAGAATGGTGAGAGAAATTTGCACAGATAAGATGGATTTTACTGATGCTGAATCTAAGTCCAGGATGGAAATTTTCTACTTTATGTCATAAGCAAGAAGGGAACACTCACTCCTTCTACTAAGAAAGCGGGGTGTGGTGGGGTGGGAATAAAGGAAGTGCTTACTTTTAGTGAGAACAATAATGCTTTAATTTTAGGGATTATGCATTTCAGTTAACGCAGTGCTTCAATATGCTGCAGTTAGTTGTCATTGGGTCAGCCCTTACACATGCTGATCCCATGCAAAACAGAACAAATGCTGAAATTCTGCCTGATCCTGCACCAATTTCATGATAATTGGTGTACTTCAGCCCACGGTGATAGTTATAGTATATTTCCAGTGCCCTTTGACCTAAGCCCTATATTGAATAATATTCTGCTATGACCCATGGAGTTGTCATGGGCTAGTTTTTGAAAGCAGCCAAATGCAATGCAGTGAATGACTTGATATCTTCCAGCCTTAATCTCTGTAACTCTCGCCAACTAACTGGGTTAACCGAACTAAAAAATTCATTGCCATTGAGTTGAGGCTGATTCATAGAGACCCGCGAATGCAAATGTGAGGTGGTTGTGATCTATCCAGGAGACTGGATAATTTGCTAACAATGTAACGAATGAACACGATACCCCGTGTGATCGGGCCATGCAAATAAACCCTAATGTGGGACTGTTTAGTGTGGACATTTCGTTAGCTGTGAATCAGAAATGGGGTTTTATTACTCTTGGGGAAAAAGAGCCACCATGAGTGAAACATGAATCAAGAGCCTTGTGCTGAGCCTCCTAAATCAGCGAGAGCGTGAGCGAGAGCGAGAGCGTGAGCGAGAGCGAGAGCGTGAGCGAGAGCGAGAGCGTGAGCGAGAGCGAGAGCGTGAGCGAGAGCGAGAGCGTGAGCGAGAGCGAGAGCGTGAGCGAGAGCGAGAGCGTGAGCGAGAGCGAGAGCGTGAGCGAGAGCGAGAGCGTGAGCGAGAGCGAGAGCGTGAGCGAGAGCGAGAGCGTGAGCGAGAGCGAGAGCGTGAGCGAGAGCGAGAGCGTGAGCGAGAGCGAGAGCGTGAGCGAGAGCGAGAGCGTGAGCGAGAGCGAGAGCGTGAGCGAGAGCGTGAGCGAGAGCGAGAGCGTGAGCGAGAGCGAGAGCGTGAGCGAGAGCGAGAGCGTGAGCGAGAGCGAGAGCGTGAGCGAGAGCGAGAGCGTGAGCGAGAGCGAGAGGGTGAGCGAGAGCGAGAGCGTGAGCGAGAGCGAGAGCGTGAGCGAGAGCGAGAGCGTGAGCGAGAGCGAGAGCGTGAGCGAGAGCGAGAGCGTGAGCGAGAGCGAGAGCGTGAGCGAGAGCGTGAGCGAGAGCGAGAGCGTGAGCGAGAGCGAGAGCGTGAGCGAGAGCGAGAGCGTGAGCGAGAGCGAGAGCGTGAGCGAGAGCGAGAGCGTGAGCGAGAGCGAGAGCGTGAGCGAGAGCGAGAGCGTGAGCGAGAGCGAGAGCGTGAGCGAGAGCGAGAGCGAGAGCGAGAGCGAGAGCGAGAGCGTGAGCGAGAGCGAGAGCGTGAGCGAGAGCGAGAGCGAGAGCGAGAGCGAGAGCGAGAGCGAGAGCGAGAGCGTGAGCGAGAGCGAGAGCGTGAGCGAGAGCGAGAGCGTGAGCGTGAGCGAGAGCGTGAGCGAGAGCGAGAGCGAGAGCGAGAGCGAGAGCGTGAGCGAGAGCGAGAGCGAGAGCGAGAGCGAGAGCGAGAGCGTGAGCGAGAGCGAGAGCGAGAGCGAGAGCGAGAGCGAGAGCGAGAGCGAGAGCGAGAGCGAGAGCGTGAGCGAGAGCGAGAGCGTGAGCGAGAGCGAGAGCGTGAGCGAGAGCGTGAGCGTGAGCGAGAGCGAGAGCGTGAGCGAGAGCGAGAGCGTGAGCGAGAGCGAGAGCGTGAGCGAGAGCGAGAGCGTGAGCGAGAGCGAGAGCGTGAGCGAGAGCGAGAGGGTGAGCGAGAGCGAGAGCGTGAGCGAGAGCGAGAGCGTGAGCGAGAGCGAGAGCGTGAGCGAGAGCGAGAGCGTGAGCGAGAGCGAGAGCGTGAGCGAGAGCGAGAGCGTGAGCGAGAGCGAGAGCGTGAGCGAGAGCGAGAGCGTGAGCGAGAGCGAGAGCGTGAGCGAGAGCGAGAGCGTGAGCGAGAGCGAGAGCGTGAGCGAGAGCGAGAGCGTGAGCGAGAGCGAGAGCGAGAGCGAGAGCGAGAGCGAGAGCGTGAGCGAGAGCGAGAGCGAGAGCGAGAGCGTGAGCGAGAGCGAGAGCGTGAGCGAGAGCGAGAGCGTGAGCGAGAGCGAGAGCGTGAGCGAGAGCGAGAGCGAGAGCGAGAGCGTGAGCGTGAGCGAGAGCGAGAGCGTGACGAACTGCACACTATGACAGTTGATGTTCAGTACTATGGACAAAATTAGCTAAGCAGGAGAGACAGGGAGAATTGGGATGGGTCAGAAAGTAAATGTAATTATGCAATTGTCAGGAAACACAGCAGTGACAAAGTGGCATTTGAAAAAGAACTATAAGAAGTAATGGACCTAGTCAAGTGGATACTTAGAAGAAAACCATTTCAAAGAGTGAACCGCATTCTTGGGTCCCAAGGAAGCACTGGGCAGGTCTGCAGGAAGAGCCTCCCATCACAGGATCTAGTGTGATGGGAGAAATATTTCAGAGGGGTGGAGGAGAAATTAAAGAAATCTCTTAGACCAGTAGAAAGATTATGGCTTTTATTCCATTGATATGGACAGAAATGAAATTTATATTATGTAAATAATAGCGAGTAATAGGTATGTGTATTTGGAATTGAATGTAGTGGATGCTTCTGTAAAGGCAGAGGCAGGAGAGCAGGCAGGAGGCTATTGCAGAAATCAGAGATTAATGATGTAGAAGTGGTAGAAGGCAGAGACAAAAGAAGCGATGAATCTGGCTCTTTTGCAGAGTTAGAATCCCCAAGGTTTTCTGGCAAACAGATCATGGCATGTCCCGGAGGAAGAGTGACAAGGATGACTGTAAGCCTTTTGGTCTCAGTCTCGTTGAAGGAGACATTTCCACCAGCCTCAGGATGCTAACTGTAACCCCAGCTGCTCCGTCAAGAGTTACAGTCTTAGAAACCCGCAAGAGCAGTGCTACCTGTCCTATACCATCGTTGGGAGTTGGCATCGACTTGATAACGGGGTTTTCTACTTACTCCAGGAAAAAAAGCAAGACTGTCTGCTCCCATAAAAAGTTATAGTCTCAGAAACGTGCGGGGCACGTCTCCCTGCCCTAGCTATAGGGCTGCTATCAGTAGACATTGACGTGATGGCTGTGTGTTGTCTTTTAGCCTGGTCTATTTCCTCCCAGAGAACTTGCACTTCTCCTACTTTAATACTCAGTTCCCAGGTTTATTATTGAATGTTTAGTCATTGGAATTTATTACTATACGGTTAGCTTCACTAGAAGAAATAAAATCATTTTTGTCTTGTTCAGGATTTCATCCCCAAGGTCTAACGTGTTATTAGCTATTCAATACTTATTGAATGAATGAGCACCTGCCGGCAGCCAAGGAGCAACGTATAAAAATACTAGATGTGATCATTTCTATGAAAAATTGGCAATGTTTTGGTGAAAAACATATAAACAAGAAATGATCAAATGGCAAAAGAAGGTAACATATCATTAATTGTCCATGTAAGTTGATTTACTTTTTTCTGCAATGCAAACTCAAGAGGTTTAAAGCCATGCACATTTTATTCACCTTGTATAT
>NW_027457618.1:447500-450000 GCF_050624435.1 Tenrec ecaudatus
GGGTGTGGTGGGGTGGGAATAAAGGAAGTGCTTACTTTTAGTGAGAACAATAATGCTTTAATTTTAGGGATTATGCATTTCAGTTAACGCAGTGCTTCAATATGCTGCAGTTAGTTGTCATTGGGTCAGCCCTTACACATGCTGATCCCATGCAAAACAGAACAAATGCTGAAATTCTGCCTGATCCTGCACCAATTTCATGATAATTGGTGTACTTCAGCCCACGGTGATAGTTATAGTATATTTCCAGTGCCCTTTGACCTAAGCCCTATATTGAATAATATTCTGCTATGACCCATGGAGTTGTCATGGGCTAGTTTTTGAAAGCAGCCAAATGCAATGCAGTGAATGACTTGATATCTTCCAGCCTTAATCTCTGTAACTCTCGCCAAGTAACTGGGTTAACCGAACTAAAAAATTCATTGCCATTGAGTTGAGGCTGATTCATAGAGACCCGCGAATGCAAATGTGAGGTGGTTGTGATCTATCCAGGAGACTGGATAATTTGCTAACAATGTAACGAATGAACACGATACCCCGTGTGATCGGGCCATGCAAATAAACCCTAATGTGGGACTGTTTAGTGTGGACATTTCGTTAGCTGTGAATCAGAAATGGGGTTTTATTACTCTTGGGGAAAAAGAGCCACCATGAGTGAAACATGAATCAAGAGCCTTGTGCTGAGCCTCCTAAATCAGCGAGAGCGTGAGTGAGAGCGAGAGCGTGAGCGAGAGCGAGAGCGTGAGCGAGAGCGAGAGCGTGAGCGAGAGCGAGAGCGTGAGCGAGAGCGAGAGCGTGAGCGAGAGCGAGAGAGTGAGCGAGAGCGAGAGCGTGAGCGAGAGCGAGAGCGTGAGCGAGAGCGAGAGCGTGAGCGAGAGCGAGAGCGTGAGCGAGAGCGAGAGCGTGAGCGAGAGCGAGAGCGTGAGCGAGAGCGTGAGCGAGAGCGAGAGCGTGAGCGAGAGCGAGAGCGTGAGCGAGAGCGAGAGCGTGAGCGAGAGCGAGAGCGTGAGCGAGAGCGTGAGCGAGAGCGAGAGCGTGAGCGAGAGCGAGAGCGAGAGCGAGAGCGAGAGCGAGAGCGAGAGCGAGAGCGTGAGCGAGAGCGAGAGCGTGAGCGAGAGCGAGAGCGTGAGCGAGAGCGAGAGCGAGAGCGTGAGCGAGAGCGAGAGCGAGAGCGAGAGCGTGAGCGTGAGCGAGAGCGTGAGCGTGAGCGTGAGCGTGAGCGAGAGCGTGAGCGTGAGCGAGAGCGAGAGCGTGAGCGAGAGCGAGAGCGTGACGAACTGCACACTATGACAGTTGATGTTCAGTACTATGGACAAAATTAGCTAAGCAGGAGAGACAGGGAGAATTGGGATGGGTCAGAAAGTAAATGTAATTATGCAATTGTCAGGAAACACAGCAGTGACAAAGTGGCATTTGAAAAAGAACTATAAGAAGTAATGGACCTAGTCAAGTGGATACTTAGAAGAAAACCATTTCAAAGAGTGAACCGCATTCTTGGGTCCCAAGGAAGCACTGGGCAGGTCTGCAGGAAGAGCCTCCCATCACAGGATCTAGTGTGATGGGAGAAATATTTCAGAGGGGTGGAGGAGAAATTAAAGAAATCTCTTAGACCAGTAGAAAGATTATGGCTTTTATTCCATTGATATGGACAGAAATGAAATTTATATTATGTAAATAATAGCGAGTAATAGGTATGTGTATTTGGAATTGAATGTAGTGGATGCTTCTGTAAAGGCAGAGGCAGGAGAGCAGGCAGGAGGCTATTGCAGAAATCAGAGATTAATGATGTAGAAGTGGTAGAAGGCAGAGACAAAAGAAGCGATGAATCTGGCTCTTTTGCAGAGTTAGAATCCCCAAGGTTTTCTGGCAAACAGATCATGGCATGTCCCGGAGGAAGAGTGACAAGGATGACTGTAAGCCTTTTGGTCTCAGTCTCGTTGAAGGAGACATTTCCACCAGCCTCAGGATGCTAACTGTAACCCCAGCTGCTCCGTCAAGAGTTACAGTCTTAGAAACCCGCAAGAGCAGTGCTACCTGTCCTATACCATCGTTGGGAGTTGGCATCGACTTGATAACGGGGTTTTCTACTTACTCCAGGAAAAAAAGCAAGACTGTCTGCTCCCATAAAAAGTTATAGTCTCAGAAACGTGCGGGGCACGTCTCCCTGCCCTAGCTATAGGGCTGCTATCAGTAGACATTGACGTGATGGCTGTGTGTTGTCTTTTAGCCTGGTCTATTTCCTCCCAGAGAACTTGCACTTCTCCTACTTTAATACTCAGTTCCCAGGTTTATTATTGAATGTTTAGTCATTGGAATTTATTACTATACGGTTAGCTTCACTAGAAGAAATAAAATCATTTTTGTCTTGTTCAGGATTTCATCCCCAAGGTCTAACGTGTTATTAGCTATTCAATACTTATTGAATGAATGAGCACCTGCCGGCAGCCAAGGAGCAACGTATAAAAATACTAGATGTGATCATTTCTATGAAAAATTGGCA
>NW_027457618.1:462500-467500 GCF_050624435.1 Tenrec ecaudatus
CAAAATTAGCTAAGCAGGAGAGACAGGGAGAATTGGGATGGGTCAGAAAGTAAATGTAATTATGCAATTGTCAGGAAACACAGCAGTGACAAAGTGGCATTTGAAAAAGAACTATAAGAAGTAATGGACCTAGTCAAGTGGATACTTAGAAGAAAACCATTTCAAAGAGTGAACCGCATTCTTGGGTCCCAAGGAAGCACTGGGCAGGTCTGCAGGAAGAGCCTCCCATCACAGGATCTAGTGTGATGGGAGAAATATTTCAGAGGGGTGGAGGAGAAATTAAAGAAATCTCTTAGACCAGTAGAAAGATTATGGCTTTTATTCCATTGATATGGACAGAAATGAAATTTATATTATGTAAATAATAGCGAGTAATAGGTATGTGTATTTGGAATTGAATGTAGTGGATGCTTCTGTAAAGGCAGAGGCAGGAGAGCAGGCAGGAGGCTATTGCAGAAATCAGAGATTAATGATGTAGAAGTGGTAGAAGGCAGAGACAAAAGAAGCGATGAATCTGGCTCTTTTGCAGAGTTAGAATCCCCAAGGTTTTCTGGCAAACAGATCATGGCATGTCCCAGAGGAAGAGTGACAAGGATGACTGTAAGCCTTTTGGTCTCAGTCTCGTTGAAGGAGACATTTCCACCAGCCTCAGGATGCTAACTGTAACCCCAGCTGCTCCGTCAAGAGTTACAGTCTTAGAAACCCGCAAGAGCAGTGCTACCTGTCCTATACCATCGTTGGGAGTTGGCATCGACTTGATAACGGGGTTTTCTACTTACTCCAGGAAAAAAAGCAAGACTGTCTGCTCCCATAAAAAGTTATAGTCTCAGAAACGTGCGGGGCACGTCTCCCTGCCCTAGCTATAGGGCTGCTATCAGTAGACATTGACGTGATGGCTGTGTGTTGTCTTTTAGCCTGGTCTATTTCCTCCCAGAGAACTTGCACTTCTCCTACTTTAATACTCAGTTCCCAGGTTTATTATTGAATGTTTAGTCATTGGAATTTATTACTATACGGTTAGCTTCACTAGAAGAAATAAAATCATTTTTGTCTTGTTCAGGATTTCATCCCCAAGGTCTAACGTGTTATTAGCTATTCAATACTTATTGAATGAATGAGCACCTGCCGGCAGCCAAGGAGCAACGTATAAAAATACTAGATGTGATCATTTCTATGAAAAATTGGCAATGTTTTGGTGAAAAACATATAAACAAGAAATGATCAAATGGCAAAAGAAGGTAACATATCATTAATTGTCCATGTAAGTTGATTTACTTTTTTCTGCAATGCAAACTCAAGAGGTTTAAAGCCATGCACATTTTATTCACCTTGTATATAGGATTAAATAGATACATTATTAATCAAAATCCCAATCGAAATCTTGGAAAAGTAGAATGGTGAGAGAAATTTGCACAGATAAGATGGATTTTACTGATGCTGAATCTAAGTCCAGGATGGAAATTTTCTACTTTATGTCATAAGCAAGAAGGGAACACTCACTCCTTCTACTAAGAAAGCGGGGTGTGGTGGGGTGGGAATAAAGGAAGTGCTTACTTTTAGTGAGAACAATAATGCTTTAATTTTAGGGATTATGCATTTCAGTTAACGCAGTGCTTCAATATGCTGCAGTTAGTTGTCATTGGGTCAGCCCTTACACATGCTGATCCCATGCAAAACAGAACAAATGCTGAAATTCTGCCTGATCCTGCACCAATTTCATGATAATTGGTGTACTTCAGCCCACGGTGATAGTTATAGTATATTTCCAGTGCCCTTTGACCTAAGCCCTATATTGAATAATATTCTGCTATGACCCATGGAGTTGTCATGGGCTAGTTTTTGAAAGCAGCCAAATGCAATGCAGTGAGAGCGAGAGCGTGAGCGAGAGCGAGAGCGTGAGCGAGAGCGAGAGCGTGAGCGAGAGCGAGAGCGTGAGCGAGAGCGAGAGCGTGAGCGAGAGCGAGAGCGTGAGCGAGAGCGAGAGCGTGAGCGAGAGCGAGAGCGTGAGCGAGAGCGAGAGCGTGAGCGAGAGCGAGAGCGTGAGCGAGAGCGAGAGCGTGAGCGAGAGCGAGAGCGTGAGCGAGAGCGAGAGCGTGAGCGAGAGCGAGAGCGTGAGCGAGAGCGAGAGCGTGAGCGAGAGCGAGAGCGTGAGCGAGAGCGAGAGCGTGAGCGAGAGCGAGAGCGTGAGCGAGAGCGAGAGCGAGAGCGTGAGCGAGAGCGAGAGCGTGAGCGAGAGCGAGAGCGAGAGCGAGAGCGTGAGCGAGAGCGAGAGCGTGAGCGAGAGCGAGAGCGAGAGCGAGAGCGAGAGCGAGAGCGAGAGCGTGAGCGAGAGCGAGAGCGTGAGCGAGAGCGTGAGCGAGAGCGAGAGCGAGAGCGTGAGCGAGAGCGAGAGCGTGAGCGAGAGCGAGAGCGAGAGCGAGAGCGTGAGCGTGAGCGAGAGCGAGAGCGAGAGCGAGAGCGAGAGCGTGAGCGAGAGCGTGAGCGTGAGCGAGAGCGAGAGCGTGAGCGAGAGCGAGAGCGTGAGCGAGAGCGAGAGCGTGAGCGAGAGCGAGAGCGTGAGCGAGAGCGAGAGCGTGAGCGAGAGCGAGAGCGAGAGCGAGAGCGAGAGCGAGAGCGTGAGCGAGAGCGAGAGCGAGAGCGAGAGCGAGAGCGAGAGCGTGAGCGAGAGCGAGAGCGAGAGCGAGAGCGAGAGCGAGAGCGTGAGCGAGAGCGAGAGCGTGAGCGTGAGCGAGAGCGTGAGCGAGAGCGAGAGCGTGAGCGAGAGCGAGAGCGTGAGCGAGAGCGAGAGCGAGAGCGAGAGCGTGAGCGAGAGCGAGAGCGAGAGCGAGAGCGTGAGCGTGAGCGAGAGCGTGAGCGTGAGCGAGAGCGAGAGCGTGAGCGAGAGCGAGAGCGTGACGAACTGCACACTATGACAGTTGATGTTCAGTACTATGGACAAAATTAGCTAAGCAGGAGAGACAGGGAGAATTGGGATGGGTCAGAAAGTAAATGTAATTATGCAATTGTCAGGAAACACAGCAGTGACAAAGTGGCATTTGAAAAAGAACTATAAGAAGTAATGGACCTAGTCAAGTGGATACTTAGAAGAAAACCATTTCAAAGAGTGAACCGCATTCTTGGGTCCCAAGGAAGCACTGGGCAGGTCTGCAGGAAGAGCCTCCCATCACAGGATCTAGTGTGATGGGAGAAATATTTCAGAGGGGTGGAGGAGAAATTAAAGAAATCTCTTAGACCAGTAGAAAGATTATGGCTTTTATTCCATTGATATGGACAGAAATGAAATTTATATTATGTAAATAATAGCGAGTAATAGGTATGTGTATTTGGAATTGAATGTAGTGGATGCTTCTGTAAAGGCAGAGGCAGGAGAGCAGGCAGGAGGCTATTGCAGAAATCAGAGATTAATGATGTAGAAGTGGTAGAAGGCAGAGACAAAAGAAGCGATGAATCTGGCTCTTTTGCAGAGTTAGAATCCCCAAGGTTTTCTGGCAAACAGATCATGGCATGTCCCGGAGGAAGAGTGACAAGGATGACTGTAAGCCTTTTGGTCTCAGTCTCGTTGAAGGAGACATTTCCACCAGCCTCAGGATGCTAACTGTAACCCCAGCTGCTCCGTCAAGAGTTACAGTCTTAGAAACCCGCAAGAGCAGTGCTACCTGTCCTATACCATCGTTGGGAGTTGGCATCGACTTGATAACGGGGTTTTCTACTTACTCCAGGAAAAAAAGCAAGACTGTCTGCTCCCATAAAAAGTTATAGTCTCAGAAACGTGCGGGGCACGTCTCCCTGCCCTAGCTATAGGGCTGCTATCAGTAGACATTGACGTGATGGCTGTGTGTTGTCTTTTAGCCTGGTCTATTTCCTCCCAGAGAACTTGCACTTCTCCTACTTTAATACTCAGTTCCCAGGTTTATTATTGAATGTTTAGTCATTGGAATTTATTACTATACGGTTAGCTTCACTAGAAGAAATAAAATCATTTTTGTCTTGTTCAGGATTTCATCCCCAAGGTCTAACGTGTTATTAGCTATTCAATACTTATTGAATGAATGAGCACCTGCCGGCAGCCAAGGAGCAACGTATAAAAATACTAGATGTGATCATTTCTATGAAAAATTGGCAATGTTTTGGTGAAAAACATATAAACAAGAAATGATCAAATGGCAAAAGAAGGTAACATATCATTAATTGTCCATGTAAGTTGATTTACTTTTTTCTGCAATGCAAACTCAAGAGGTTTAAAGCCATGCACATTTTATTCACCTTGTATATAGGATTAAATAGATACATTATTAATCAAAATCCCAATCGAAATCTTGGAAAAGTAGAATGGTGAGAGAAATTTGCACAGATAAGATGGATTTTACTGATGCTGAATCTAAGTCCAGGATGGAAATTTTCTACTTTATGTCATAAGCAAGAAGGGAACACTCACTCCTTCTACTAAGAAAGCGGGGTGTGGTGGGGTGGGAATAAAGGAAGTGCTTACTTTTAGTGAGAACAATAATGCTTTAATTTTAGGGATTATGCATTTCAGTTAACGCAGTGCTTCAATATGCTGCAGTTAGTTGTCATTGGGTCAGCCCTTACACATGCTGATCCCATGCAAACAGAACAAATGCTGAAATTCTGCCTGATCCTGCACCAATTTCATGATAATTGGTGTACTTCAGCCCACGGTGATAGTTATAGTATATTTCCAGTGCCCTTTGACCTAAGCCCTATATTGAATAATATTCTGCTATGACCCATGGAGTTGTCATGGGCTAGTTTTTGAAAGCAGCCAAATGCAATGCAGTGAGAGCGAGAGCGTGAGCGAGAGCGAGAGCGTGAGCGAGAGCGAGAGCGTGAGCGAGAGCGAGAGCGTGAGCGAGAGCTAGAGCGAGAGCGAGAGCGTGAGCGAGAGCGAGAGCGTGAGCGAGAGCGAGAGCGTGAGCGAGAGCGAGAGCGTGAGCGAGAGCGAGAACGTGAGCGAGAGCGAGAGCGAGAGCGAGAGCGAG